>NW_016108068.1:221475-228989 GCF_001604975.1 Cebus imitator | reverse complement strand
TTTATTAGAATTTAACTAAAATAACATTAAGCAACTTCGATTCTGGGATTATCAAAATATTTTAATGCAAACATTTTCTTTATAAACTTTTTATAGCATTGAATTTTGCTTCTTGTTACTTTAAAGTTTCAGTACTTTTCACATATGACTGAAACAATTCACTGTGTTAAGTCACCAAAGCCAAGTCTAAGAAAGCATTAAAGACAGACATCATTTATGAACATAGATGCAAAAATCTTCAATAAAATACTGGAAAACCAATTGCAACAGCACATGAAAAAGCTTATCCACCATGATCAGGTAGGCTTCACCCCGAGGATGTAAGATTGGTTCAACACCTGCAAGTCTTTAAACATAATCCATCACATAAACAGAATCAAAGACAAAAACCACATATTATCTCAATAGATGCAGTGAAGGTGTTTGGAAAATTTTGACAGCCCTTTATGGTAAGAACTTTCAACCAACTAGGTATTGATAGAACCCATCTTAAAATAATGAAAGCCATTTATGACAAACTCCCCTCCAATATCATACTGAATGGGGAAATACTGGAAGCATTTCCTCTAAAATCTGACATTAGACAAGAATGCTCCTCTCACAATTCTTATTCAACATAGTATTGGATGCTCTAGCCAAAGAAATCAGACAAGAAAAAAAAAAAAAGGGGGGGGTATTCAATTAGGAAAGGAGAAAGGCAAATTGTTTCTATTTGCAGACAACATGCTTATATATTAAAAAACCCCATTATCTCAGTTCAAATTCTCCTTAAACTGATAAGCAACTTTAGCAAAATCTCAGGATACAAAATCAATGTGCATAAATTACAAGCATTCATATACACCAATAACAGACAAACAGGGAGCCAAATCAAGATCAAACTCCCATTCACAATTGCTGCAAGGAGAATAAAATACCTAGGAATACAACCAGCAAAGCCTATAAAGAATCTCTACCCACTAAGAGAGTAGCAATGTTCACATCTGACACAGAGCTGTAACACAAAAGGAGAACTACAAATGACTGTTCAAGAAAATAAGAGAGGACACAGATGAAAACATTTTCATGCTCATGATTAGAAAGAATCAGCATTGTGAAAATGGACATACTGCCCAAAGTAATTTATAGATTCAATGCTATCCCCATCAAGCTACCAATGACTTTCTTCACAGAACTCTAAAAAAAACATCTTAAACTACATATGAAGCCAAAATAAAGCCTGCTTAGCCAAAACAATGCTAACAAAAAAGAACAAAGCTGAAGTTGTTGCTGGTTTTTGAGGTGCAAGGGAGTTCACAGCATGCCTGCAAGGGAGTTTTTTCCATGTTCTTGGTCTCTCACTTATCCAAGAATAGGAGAAGGGACCATGATGAGTGCACTCATAAGAATATGTCAGACCCCAAAGAGTTTTTGCAGAAAAGTGATTTATTTAGGCAGAGACAAAGAAAAAGGAGAGAGATAAAGATAAGAAAGAGCTTCCAAAAACAATGTGGAATGGGACCCATGTATGGAGTCCAGCTGGATGTGAGGACAGGAACTTTTAACCTGGGAGGAATATCCACCTTCTCCAAGCCCAATGGCAAATGAAGGAGTTGCCTTAAACTTGAGCTGGAGTGGTTGGCTTTTGATTCTTTTTCCTGACCGTTAAAGTTTAAACAAAGGTTGTTAATTATCTCAAATTGAAAGAGAGGACAGGGGCATTGGGGAGATCTTGCCTTTAAAACTCTGCTCCCTTGTGGACCTGGGAAGAGAATGCATTCCCTCAGTCCCCCCCCCCCACCCCATGAACAGGAAAGTTCAACTTCTCTTAGAACAGGAGCATCAATCTCTGTATAGCTACTTACCACTGAAATGGGTCATAGATGGGGCCCTGCAGTTGATGTTTTCTCCAGAGGGTAGCCTTTTAGGGGAGCAGGTCAATCCTAAGGTCCATGACAGAACTCTTGAGTGGGGGACATTCAGGGTTCCAGTGGCAGGATTACCTATGAACTTATGGTTCTACATAAAATAAATGTGATAAAAGTTAAATATAAGAGGCCCAGAGGCCGAAAATTATAGAATGGTTATAAACAAATCTAGGAGAGAATAGAGCCAGGACAGCCAGTTGTTAAACAAGCTTCACAATTCTATTTTTGGAAGGTCTTTTATTCTTGTTTCATTGATTCCTGAGTTGGTTTAACTACGTTTAAAATAACACTTAACTGGTTTACAAAGTAACAGTATTTTTCCTAGAAAGAGGCAGTTTCCCTTCCTCTCTGTTACTAGCAGATTTAGATTTATTTTACTTTGAAGACATATGGCAGCTAAAGATTTAAGCTATTTTGCAGAGTGAGCTGCCTTTGCAGAGAATCATCAACCTTTTTATGTTGTTAACTAATCATGAGATAACCTATTGTAACTGAATAGAGATAGTAATGTTCCTGATACCAGCACCAAGATTTTTTATTTTTTAACCCCCACCCGATGAAAGGAACAACTGGAGTTTGAGAGATAGCAAAGTTGAGCATTATAGTTCTGTTAATGGCAGGATATATATTAGGCTTATGCATGGTTACTTTCCTGGGGATCTTGTTGGGAGAGAAAATGTAGATCCTCTAAAAGCTCACAGGGATATGAAGGGTTATATTCTGGAACTTTAGGCTGAAAGTGGAGGGTCTATGTGTTTCTTCAGGAGGTGTCCAAGGCTTCACCTGAGTGTGATGAATTGATGAGTCAATTTCCACCACCTTAACTGTCATTTGGGTAGGCAGAATAACCAAAAACTGTCCTTACCAGAATGGATCTAGAGAGGGAGTGTCCGAGGGGAGAGATTTAACAATCACCAAATCTCTAGAGCAGGAGATAAAAACTGAGAAAGCCATGTTGGTGTTCAGGAGATGAACTTCCTGGACCCTTATGGTCAGCTTTACTCAGGGCTTTGTGAAGGTGAAGGCTCATGCTGGCACATGCTTTGGGGACCCTTAGTCCTTGCATTGGTTTATATGGTTAGACACCTCAGGCCTTAAGAACCTCCATCCTCTGGGACAATGTGCTTTCCAGTGATTCCCTTGGAACTGTGGGCATGGATGGTGTGGTGGTCCATTCCTCTGGGGACAATTTCTTATCAAATATTTCTTCAGACTGCAATGGCAACAAGATTTTCCAGACTGGTGGCTAACCTGAGCCTTTCCCTCATTTGATTTCCTAGTCTCTGCTTGCCTGAAAGCCATGACTAAGGCAGCAGCCTTTCTCTGATCTCTCTCGTTTCTTTCAGCCTCTTCCTCCTGGTCTCTATTATAAAGACTGATATTGCTTCATTCAGTAATGATTCTAGACCCTGTTCTGGCCCCAAGGTCAGTTTCTGAAGCTTCCTCCTGATATCTGCTTCTGACTGTGTAATAAACTTGTTCTTTAGTATTAACTGACCCTCAATGGAGTCTGGTGATTGGGTAGGGCATGTACTTTCTTCAAGTTTCTTGCAATTACTCAAACAAAGCTGTTGGGTTTTCTTCCCTTCCCTGTGTTATGTTGGATAACATTGCATAGTTCATGGGCTTCTTCCTTAAAGATTGTGTAGCAAATTCATCCCAATTATCCAGAATACATTTTAATGGGGATTTGATCTTGGGAAGATTGGGACCCATCTGAAGCCTAATACAAGAGATGCCAGCCTCCCCTCTTATCAATTACAGCCACTCAACTGAGGCAACCCTCAGGTAAGGTATTGAAAACTGGAGCATCCTCCAGTCAGTACCTTGAAATTTCAGTGTTTCCCAGATGCATGATCATCTTTTTGTGGAGGCCTCCTATATACTGGATTTGAATCCTGCCTACCAGCATCATGAGACTCACTCTCTTACTGTCTGCATGACATCCATTGACAACCATAGAAGCATGAAGGGCTGTTGGGTTGGGTGGTCACATACCAATGAGGCCAGTGAGTCTCAGGAGGTGGGTATCAGCATTCCCCAGCTAAAGTGCAATTTACACAGGACAGATTATAAAACTGCCCTAGAAGGGTACATTTATTGGGAGGAGCCATTGGAGCACATAGTTTAAAGAAGGCAGACTGCATGGCTGTGGCTGGAACAATACTGTCAGGACACAAGCCTCCTATCCTAATGCATTTTCCACTGTAAGAAAGTGCCCATAGGTGTATGAGGCCTGAAATTAGCTATTAGGACCCTAGACTTGGCTTAACTATGATCTTCTAGATGGAAAAGTTCTGCTGTAGAGAGAGAGAGCCAATCCTAAGCAAGACAAATTATACAGAAAATGCAAAGTCACATAGCTTTCAGCTTCCAAATTTTTCCTAAAAAAGCCCCTCAATTCAAGATTGGTTTCACCAGGAATTTGAACTATTCATACTTCATTTGCAGGCCCAACACCTTAACCCCTTCACTACTTTGGCCACTTGTGTTTAAGAAAAGTTGAAATCTTTATTAAACCATATCTGAATGATTATGCTGCACTCTGAGGTGGTGTGGCAGCCAAAAGCCAGGTGAGGCTTGTAGCCAGAGGCCATTTTCCTTCTCTTAGTGGGTGCACAGAGACAAAAAATATCTAATTGTAGCGTGATTTTAAATGCCGAGTTAGTAGTTGCTACTGGGCTGTGGAATCCCTAATCCATGCCCTGCCCCCACAGCATTTGTTCCACCATGTTCACCCTACCAGAACCATGTGCACACTGGGGTCTGTTGGGGTCTTTGGGATGGACAGTGGGGAATGGGGAGGTTGGGGAGAGAGAACATGGGGAGAAATGCTAGATATTGGTGATGGGGGGGATATAGGTGTATATACCTATGCCACAATCCTGAATAATCTGCACATGTACTCCAGAACCTAAGGTAGAATAAAAAATAAATAAATAAATAAAAATAAAATATAAAAAATAAAAATATAATAAAAATTAAAAATAAATAAATAAAAAGAAGAAATATCTTATTTAAAAGTTATATTCTAAGACTAAAATTGCTTTAATTATATACCCGTTAGATGCCAAATGTGAAGCTAGCTGAAAAAGATAAAAACAAAAACAAACCATGACTTAATTTTTTCTAAAGGAAAAAACAGAATTAAAAACAATACTACTATTAATGAACAAAAACAGCTGTATAATTTAAAAAACTAATTAGTTACTGCTTTGTCTATGTAATATATTTCAGTCAAACAGTCTACTGTCTTTTTGAGGCTCTTTACCCAGCCAATATCTAGTGCTACAAGTAGATGAAAACCAGAATTGATGGTAGTCAGTGAACTACATACTGGAACAGATTACTTTGCTGGAAGTTAATCCCTTTTTATATATTGCAGGTGAACTTTTGATGCAAGGATGATGAAAATATCAGTCAATTTTTAGTAAGTAAGTAAGAAAAATAAATCACAATATTATTAGTAGAAATCATATGTTAAAAACCATATATCTTCAAATAAAATAATTTTAAGTTTATTTGACATAATTAAGGATCTTTTTGTATCTTATAACAATTTTGAATTTTCTTACATAAAAAAATTCTTAAAAAAGACCTAGTAATAATCAACAATGTAATTAGTTTACTAAATTAGATTTTTAAAGTCTGAGAACTTTACCCAAAAGAAAAACAACATTCTTAATTAGCCTATTCTTTTGATTACATATAAATGGGGATACATTTATTCTAATAGAAAGAGATTACATTAAAATTGTATTATTTTGTTTGAGTTATGAAACATGTAAAATAACTCATATAAATATAATCCAAAAAATCAAGCTTTGCAAGGTGGATACTTTTCTCAATTAGAAATTCAATCAAGGTTAAGTCATTTTGGTTTAAACCTGTAATTCCAGCACTTTCTGAGGATAAGTCAATCAGATTAGTTGAGGTCAGGGGTTTGAGGTTAGTCCTGCCAACAGGGCGAGACCCCATCAGCTGTGGTAGTCCACAGCTCTAATCTTAGCTAATCAAGAGGCTGAGGCAAATAAATCACTTGAACCTGGGAGGCAAAGTGTTGCAGTGTGCCAACATTTCACCACTGCAAAACAGCCAGAGGGACAGCGTGCGATTGTGTTCTAAGAATAAAAGAAAATAAATTTAGTCAACTAAAAATTGAAATATACTACTTATTTACCTGTCAATTCAGTTTGTCAAAATTCTAATTTTTTGTTCTTTTACAATGTCTCCAATAAATTCTGGCCCACAGTTCCAAGTTATTATAACTTCTTCAAAAATGAATGCCTTTTATTTTATTTAGTTATATTTTACATTATGTTCCATGGCATATATGCAGGTTTATTTTATTTTTAAGCTCTTTTTTCCCTATTTTATTTTTAAGCCGCTTTTTCCTCTTTTTTCCTGGTCTATGTGTCCTCAATGTTCATTTCTCATGCATGAGTTTATACATGCAGTGTTTGGTTTCTTTATGTTTGTTTGTTTCTGTGTTAGTTTGCAGAGAAGGATGGCTTCCAGCTGCATACATGTCCCTTCATAGTACGTGATTTTATTCTTTTTTATGACTTCATAAAATTTGATTGTATATATATTCCACACTTTTCTTATCCACTCTGTCATTGATGAACATTTGGGACAATTCCATGTCTTTATTACTGTGAACACTGCTATAATAAACATACACAGGTCTGTATTCCTGTAATAAAATTACTTATTTTGGGGTGGGCATATATCCACTAATGAAATTGTTAACTTTAATGATATTTCTGCTTCTAGATACTTGATAAATCACCACACACTTTTCCACAATGTGTGTACTTATTTTTATTCTGCATAACAGTGTAAAAGCATCCTATTACTGCACTGTCTCACCACTATCTGTTATTTTTGAGTTCCTAGCACCATTTTGACTGGCTTTACATGATATCTCATGGTGGTTTAGATTTACATTTTCCTAATAAATAGTGATGTGGAGCTTTTCGAGATAAAGACCAAAAACTTATTTCTTTCCCTAATGTGGTCACTTTATCAGCTTTTAAACACCCTTTGATCTCTGTTTTTGACACCGCCCTGCAAGATTAAAAGGGTTAAATGCCTAACTTATATAATAAAGATAGAAAATGACAAGATGTTAGAACACCACAGAGTAAGAGAAAAATGAACCTTATATAAAATTTCTGCAAATTTTTAAAAAGTGGTTTCTTATTTCTTCTTCAAAACTTTTTGGAATAGTAAGTGCCATCAATATTATTTCCACAAGACAGAAACATATTTAGGTATTTCTGCTGTGGAAAAGAGGTTACTATTTCACTTAGTGGAAGAAGCCAAAAATGTGAATCATTATCCTACAATGCACAGAAATTATATGAGTACAAAATGCCATTATATAGGGGTCTGAAATACTGTTCCATTAGTAAGCTTTATTATCTACCATAAAAATGCTACTCTGAACCCCAATGCCATATATTTCAGAAATATATTCTTATGGAATGTAGCAGAGTAATAGACTGTAAGAAAGAGACACCAAGACGTTCAATGGAAATACAAATCTTTCAAATTTAATTAAAAAAAATAAAATATAGGCTGGGCATGGTGGCTCACGCCTGT
>NW_016108068.1:216543-219979 GCF_001604975.1 Cebus imitator | reverse complement strand
ATGTAGGTGATGGGGAGGAAGGCAGCAAATCACACTGCCATGTGTGTTCCTATGCAACAATTTTGCATGTTCTTCACATGTACCCCCAAACCTAAAATACAATAAAATAAATAAATGGGAAAAAAAAATAATTTTTAAATAAGGTTAAAAATGTCAAACTGTAAGGCACTAAATTACCGGTATTTCAAGATCTGGGAGAAGTAAGGTATTTAAACACAACTAGCTATAATTCTTTTTTCATGGGATTTTGGGGAATCACCTTACCAGATGGAAGGCTCTGTGAGCAGTGGTGTCTTTGCCTGAGTTTTTGCATAGACCTGCTATGCTTGTTCTATTCATTGTGCTTGATGGAGTGCACACAGTTTGCCTTATGGCCTGGATTTAACACCAGCCAAGAATAAACATGTCATAAAGTGGCAAGAGCTATATAAGCAAGTGTGGGGTCCAGACATTATACACAGGCCAGTTGTGGCAGGACAGGGAATTTTAAGTTGCAACAGAATTTCCAGCTTACTGAGAAGCAGGATCTGTACCAGGAATACTGCAAGCAGATTCCACAGTTAATACTGGTGATTGCGGTGATGCCCAAAAGCTTACAGATGCCAGAAACTGCAAAGTGTTACAAAGGATGTCACAGCCCTGGCTATGGGAGCCCTTAGGTCTGTGCACCCTAAAAGGCCACAGCTCTCCTCTTATTTTTGTTTTCTACTATGTGTTGAGCAAGGGACATATTTTATCCTTATCTGTGTTACAGCTCTTTTAACTCCACCATTTGGAGGATTTCAAATAATTGTTCAGTGGAGGTGCATGGACAAGTGAAGAGTAAGCAGCATAAAGAGAAGCATTCTTAAGTGAGAGAACTCAGAAGACTCCCCCATTGGGTAGCTCTCCCAAGACTAGCTGTCCTAATGAAAGTGCATTTCTCAGCAAAGAGAAGATTCAAAAGTGGATAGCTCCTTTCTATAGGAAGGGTGTCAATAATTAGTGTACAGCTTTCATCAGGAAGGAGACCCTGGAGTTAGTTGCTTCTCCATCCTGCTGATTATCTTATCAGGTGTTAATCTCTCTACAGAGAGAAGACCCTGGAGTAGGTAGATCCTCTTTACATCTGGTGATCCCAGTATCTGCTAAAACTTCAGTGGAGAAGAAATCCTAAAATGGGTAGCTCCTTTCTTTAGCTGGTCATTCTACCATTTCTCCAGCTCTCAGTAGAGCCTGTGGTGGGTAGCTCCATTGCACTGATGATAGTCCTTATGTCTCCTCAACTCTCAACAGAGATAAGGCGCTTGAGTGTGTAGCTCTTCTCCACAGCTGGTAGTCTAAAAAGTCCTCGAGTATGGCTGAGTCCGGTACTTTAATGTGCTTCAAAGAAAACAATTTCTTGTGATTGGATGATAGGGCAGCAATAGGTGCACTTAAGAAAAGCACCATCAGTTCCCATTCTTGTCCATGGGCCTAGGTCCCAGCCTTCAGTCTGTCCCTGGCTTGAAAGTGAAAATTCATTGGGGAACAGAAAATTTATAACCAGATGGTTAATACTGAGTTTCAATTTGTCTGAATTGAGAGATACCGACTATTAATCCTGGATGTGTCTGTGTAAATGTTGCCCAAAAGAGATTAACATTTGAGTCAAGAGACTGGGGAGCACAGATTCACACATAATCTTGTGGGCATAATCTATTCAGCTTCCAGTAAATATAAAACAGGCAGAAAAATGTGAATAGGTAAGATGGGCTTAACCTTTCAGCCTACATCTTTCTCCTGACCAGATTCTCTTTGCCTTCACATGTAGGACTCCAAATTGTTCAGTTTTGAGACTCAGACTTCTCCTTGGTCCTCAAGGTGCAGACAGCTTATTGTAGGGCATTGTGATAATGTAAATTGATACTTATTAAACTCTTATGCATATATATACATATATCTGTGTATATATACATGTTCTGTCTCTATGAGAGATCCCTGAGTAATACAGATCTTGGTAACAGGAGCCTTTCAGAGGATCAGAATATTAAAATTGAAGTTCTGTCATTGGTTTTGAAGTTTCTAGAGTTGGCTGCTTAATATAACTAGATTCAAAAATGTTAAGGGCTTTACTTCTAATGATACGGAGAACACTGATAGTCTGGTGAAGACTGTTAAGAGAGTTAAACAAAATAAATGCATTTGGCACTGTTGATTCACCAATTGTGAGATTAAAGGTGTTTACTGACTCTATACATAGTACTTTTGACCATATGTGAAGAAACATAAGGAAGCTGCTTGGTAGCTCCTAAGTTCAGTGGACAAAATGATGAAAGAAAATTGTCAGCTCATGAATTCTGTCTCTGTGCTTCAGAAACAGATACTGAGCCTCAAGCTTGCTAGTTTTGCACTGAATCCAATCCTTATTACCTGTGGAAAATAGTGCCAAAATTATGGAAAAATAGATACAGGATTTCATTATGTGAGTGACTGACCTGCAATAAAAGATTCATGCACAGCCTCACCAGCCATCTACTGTTATAGTGAGGACATTGACTGGACAAGAATAGGGCCCTACAATATGTACCGAGGACATGTGGGAAACCCCAATAAAGCTGGGACACTGAATGTGCAAACTCTGATAAACCAATATATTTATTTATTTATTTATTTTGACAGAGAAAAACAGCTTTCTCATCTGCAGAAGTGGCGACATCCCCTATCTGACCCATGATGCCAACAGGTTTCCCAACTCTGAAGTGTTAAATGTTTCACTGGCTGAGACAACAGTGATGGACTCCCCTGAGGCAATTTCTGGGCAAGATAATGTTGATTCTTCTCAGATGCCATCCACACCACCTCTGTTAGTCTCTAGACCTACAAGTAGACTAAAATTCTAGGGAGCAACTAGAGGTGAGGTTGAGAATGTGACCTATGAGGTAGAGTGTTAAAATTTAAAACAAAAAAAAAGTACTGTTTGAAGTTATCCCTTTTATTTAAACATCAATCTGGACAATAGGCATGGGAATTGATATATGAACATTAAATTCATGGGTTAAGGGGGAAAGAAACATGTAGTTATATCAGGTTCAATTTGTCAGTTATAGTGCACTAAGTAAGGACTTTGTATTTAATGTGTCATCTTGGGATGTAGAGAAAGATCCAAAAGCTTAGGGATACTGGGATGGTGGAATGGATTTATGTCTTTAGACATACTCATCTTACTTGAGGGAGTCCAGAAGATATAACCTTGACCAATGCCTCGTGAAACAGATTTCTGAGGATAGCAACTACATCTTTGAATAGCCTTGTAGTTGTTTTTTGGTGTATGTCAGATGCAACAGTGGGAACCACAGTCACTCAACTATAAAATTTAAATACGATGAAAACAATTGGATCCTGAGTTGGCAGGGTCCATGTGGCAGCACTCAGTCATCAAAGGCAAGGTAGTCATAGCTAAGGGAAAGTGCAAATT
>NW_016108068.1:214902-216179 GCF_001604975.1 Cebus imitator | reverse complement strand
TTAAGTTATACAAACAGAAAACTTTTGGGTAAAATGGATAAAAGGTTTTTCTAAATTATTAAAATAAGATTTACAGCCTTTCAATCAATTTCCAGATTAGACCCAATTTAAATACCCAGAAACTCTTGAATGACCAGCAGGCCAGGTCCCTTAGAGGAAAGACTCCACTTCATTACTGACAATTTTTGCAGTGAAACTTTATCTTTTACCAAGGAAACCTACAGCCTTTTACTGGGGTGGCTGTGCATTAGGAGAACAAGAATAATCATAAGGTAAAAACTATTGGACACTAGCTCTGAGCTGATAAGGGTTTCAGGGAAAACAAAATGTCACTGTGCCCCTACAGTTAAAGTAAGAGCAGATAGAGGTCAGGTAATTAATACAGTTTTAACTTAGGTCATGTTATAAAGTTTTCATTGTTTCTCTGGATTCATCCTGTGGTCACTTTCTCATTGCCAGAGTGCATAATTGGCACAGACATACTTAGCAGCTGGCAGAATTCCACACTTGCTCCCTGACATGTAGGATGAGTGTCACTATAATGGAAAATGTTAACTGGAAGCCAGAAGAGCTGTCCCTACCTAGAAAAATAGTATGTGTAAAGGAATATTACATTCCTGAGGGTACTGCAAAAATTAATGCCACCATCAAAGGAATTCAAAGACTCAGGAGTTGTAATAAAGAGCACATGCTTATTCAAATATCCCATTTGGTCTGTGTGGAAGACAGATGGATCTTGGAGAATGACAGTGGATTATCATAATTTAATAAAGTTGTGATTCAAATTGCACTGCTGTGCTGGATGTGATTTCATTGTTTGAGCAAATTAATATATCTCCTGTTACCCTGTTGCCTGGTACTCAGCCACTGACATGGCAAATGCCTTTTTCTTTATTCCTGTCAATATGTTACAATATGGGATGTTATTAAGTATTAACTCATGTAATCACAATAGATAATATGTAATACAATATACATATTGATTTCTATATATATGGGTGTTTATCATATATTGTATATAGTGTAATATGTATTATATGAGCTTTCAAAATTTGGATAGCAACCATATTTCTGCTAATACAACATATATGACAATGTCTTGATTTTGCACTGTTTGCATTGCTCCAATAATGTGTCTAAAGAGCATAGGTCTCCCTTAGTATATTAAACCAAACATAAATTTTGTCTTTCTCGTTTAGGCAATGAATAGCAATATACTAATCATGGAGAAAAAGCAATTTCTATATTGGTAGAAATTGTGCCTTGCGGAGAAGTCT
>NW_016108068.1:205150-214462 GCF_001604975.1 Cebus imitator | reverse complement strand
TTTCCCCCCAACTGACCCCAGCGTGTAGTGCTCCCCTCCCTGTGCCCATGTGTTCTCATTGTTCAACACCCGCCTATGAGTGAGAACATGCGGTGTTTGATCTTCTGCTCTTCAGAGCAGAAGATCTATCAATATTTTTTAAACAGTAGAAAATACTAGACTATTAAACTTACTCAACCACTTTAGCAAAAGCATAAATGTAACCCTGGCCATAATCCTTGAATTCTTGATTTTCCTTTGGCTTGCTTATTTTAATATCTTTGCTACTTTCATGTCATTAGGAAAATGTGTATGCTTAATGTGTATGCATAATATGGTGTGCCAATGCACATATGTGCAGGTGTATTATGTATGACCTCCAACAGTAGTCAAGATTAACTGTATTCCAAATGCCATGGATTGGGTTTTCTCTCTTGGTATCCCCAAATAGAGGCTGCCTAGTTTAATTTTCTATATTAATGTTTTACAGAAGTATTGAAAAAGTAGTAGGAAAGAAAAGAGGAGAAAGAGGAAATACAGGGTTTAGTTTCTAATACGTGAGTAACTGAACTGACTTGACTTTACTAACAGTTATCCTAACTTCGATGAACTAAATTTGACATAAGCTTTTAAAAATCTTTCTCATTTACAGAAACAAAAGATTGGGTTAGGAGAGCTTCAAAATATAATATCAAAGTGTTCAAAATATATGTTTTTTAAACTATTTTCTGGAGAGATATTTTGACACTGAATTTCTCATTGATGACTGAGAATATATTTTAGGATATTTAGCAGAATTTCTCAAACCTCAGCACTAGATGCTGGTAAGAAGCTTACCAATTTCGCTTCCAGTCATTAACAAGGCTTAGAGTGAAATCTAAAGTAAAATATACTGGTGTATACAATCCTAGAAAATCACATTGACTGTCTGTTACTACTATGACCTCAACATCTATAATTGTCCCCCTTCCACAGTCTGCTCCAGTCACATTTACTTGGCTAATTTTTAATCAATTTAAGCAGCCTTCCACCAGAAATCATCATACTTGTTGATCTTGATGCCTGCTTACATGAGTATTCCATTATTTTATTTAGATATTTACTTGAAAATTACTATGTAAGCAAATTGTCATATATTGTTTTACACAAACTAAAATTTACTTTGTAATAGAGAATCTTGCCTCTTATATTTTACACAGAATTGATCATCTCAATTAATTAAAAGCAAACATAAAACCTTATAGCATAATCACTAAAACAAAAACCTAACATCTAGAATCCTAAATTGGGAATGTGAAATTTAATTTAAGTATTTTAAACAATATTTATTTAAAAAAATTAATGTCATAAATAAAAATAAGCTTTGAAATGAGAAAACAATCAGTGCTTCATAGATAAAAATAAAAGCAAAACTGTAGGACAGGTAATTTCAAACCATTCAAAGAAACATTAAACCAATCAAAAATAATCTGGACCCTGGACATTAATAGTTTATATCAACCAATTAAACATTTACAAGAAACAGTGGTAAACTACTCTTTTTCATGGATTGTCATACTACCTCCTAGGCACAGTTGAAGTATTTATAATTGAAATCCTTATTTTTAATGCAAGGCCAGGATTCCTGCTTCCAGAAAATGTAAATAAGCCCTATGTGCTAATTTATTTTATTTATTTATTTTTTGCCAGTCTTTCTGGGGGACACATGAAGAATCAAAGAAACACATTTATTTCTGCTTTACCTAATTCAGAACTCATTCTTGGTTGAAAATGCCAGAAATTTGTCATAAATATTTAAGTTGCTGAGAACAAAGAATACAGTTACTTCATACAATAGAAAAACTATAAACAGGAACAAAAGTTAAATAGATCTTTATTTGCAAAAATGTGAATATTCAAAGGTAGTTTAATATACTGAAAGATTTAGACAATTATGCACATGCTTGTGACAGAAAACATTCTCTAAAAATATGTAAAACCATACGTTAATTCTCCAGCTTATCTATAGCTCCATTATGAGAATAAATTGAAGGCCAAGAAATAATTATAAACAAATCCCCTTGAGAGTTAAGGATATTTTTAATACATATCCAGTATTAAAAAGTGATAGTCTTATTATTATTATTATTATTTACACTATAAATTCTGGGTCACAGGTTCAGAAAGTGCAGGCTTCTTATACAGTTGTGCACTTGCCATGGTGGTTTGTTGCAGGTCAACCCATTATATACATTAGGTATTTCTCCTAATGCTACCCCTCCCTTCACCTCCACCCCCTGACAGGATCAAGCTTGTGATGTTCCCCACCGTGTGTCCATGTGTTCTCATTGTTCAATTCTCACTAATGACTGAGAACAGGCAGTGTTTGGTTTGTTAAACTCATCGTTAGTTTGTTGAGAATGATGGTTTCCACCTTTACCCCTGTTTCTTTGTTGATTTATTTTGTTAACTTACCAGTGAAAGAAAGGCAAAAATCTTCAACCAGAATATAGTCAGTGATAGCCACATCAAAAATATAGTCAATTAAGAGCCAAGACAAAGAAAATTGTAGAACCGGAAAGAGATAAGTAACTTGTTATGTTCAAGGAAATCTCAATTAAATTTAACAGATGACTGTTCAGTAGAAACTCTAGAAGTTAGAAGATAGTAGAATATCCAAATTTTAATGGAAAAATATAAGATCAAACCTGACATCTATAATTGGTAAAAATTAATGACTACTCTTTCATTAAGAAAAATGCTATTATGATTAAAACTCTGACAAAGCTATCAATTAATAGTAAATTGAGAAGAATGAAAATGTACAAGAGCAGCAAATTTGGGTATTGTTAAAATAAAACTTTTGATTTTTCAAATAAGTTAGTATCATTCAAAGTAGATTATTTTAAATTTACAGTAGAAATTCGTTTCAAATATAATGATTTTGTATAAAAGTACAGGATAATGTTTTAAAAATTAACCATATTATTAAAATGAACAAAGGAGGATTTGAAGTAAAAATAAAATAAAATAAAATGTAGAAAACAAACAAGTAAATTTCTGATAGTAATATTTTAAGTGCATTTTCTTTTAAATGTGAGCTTTTGCATAAAAAGGCACAGATTGTTGCAAACGCATTTTAAAAAGAAGAATGTAATTATATTTTTTCTATGCAAGTCTTACTTTAGGTACAAAGACACAGAGGCCAAATGTAAAATAAAGTAAGCTTTTAGGAAAAGCATGACAATGGACTACAGAACACTATATATCTGTCTGTTTAACTGTACAATAGGTGCAGTGGCAGAATCAGGATGTTCAAATTATCTGTAACTCCAGAGCCTATCTGAAGGTTTACAGCTTGCAAAAGATTTTTATACTAAACATCAATTAAATTTTGTTAAATCTATAGCACAGATTAACAGCAGTTACTTATTCTTTATTAATCACTGCTGAGGTATATTGCCTTACAAATACTTCTGGAGAAGCTTGCAAAAGCCATGATAAAAAAAAGAACCCTGTGCTTCAAACCTCAGGAGGACTTCTGGACTGAATGCAGCTTCTAATATGTAGGTTCCAACAGAGGTAACTTTGTTTCATTTCCTAAACATTTTGCAGGCTTTTTCTCCTCCTGCTCAAGCAAGTTTTAGAAGATTTAAAGAACCAGAATTATTTTTTGTAATTTTTTTTTTATTTCTCATAAGAGGTTAGACATTCATGGACAAAAATATTCAATAGTAAACCCATATAAATGAAAATTTAGAAAAAATTGAGACGGTAACCTTATGTGTCCCCAATCAGTGCAGACTCAAAACTAAACAAACAAACAAAACAAGAAGAAATTTAGTAACACTGATTTTCTGGACAGAAAGAGCCTATATAATGAATTTAAAAAATATAGTCAACCATAGGGGAAGAAAATCTGACTTTCAATATTATGGCATTTAAAAATTCAATACAAACCATTTATACATACAAACAGAATCATAAACCAAAAGGTGAAATATGAATCTACAGTTCATTGAAGAAAGAAAAATAAATAAATAACTACAAAAAACTTGTCCTTCACTGTCTAAATGGCAGGCTTACTAAAGAATAATTCTGGGGCCAGGCATAGTAGCTCATGCCTGTAATCTCAGGATGTTAGGAGGCTGAGACATACAAATCACAAGGCCAAGTGATCGAGACCACACTGGTCAACATGGTGAAACACCATCTGTATCAATATTTAGCTGTATGGTAGTGCACCTTTGTAGTTTCAGCTACTTGGTAGGCTGAGACAGGAGAATTGAAAAAAAAAGAAAAGCAAATGTAATGAAAGAAGAATTTAAATTATTAAGTCATGAAAAGAAAAAATATGTAAAAAATGTAAACACTGTCAAAGAGGCATACATAAGCATTTTGGAAATTTAAGGGCAAAAGACAAAAAATCAGGGAGACTACTAAAAAATGGCCAAGTATGTCACAAACTTGAGAAAAGGAAAAACAGAAAAGAAGCTTAAGAAATTTCAAGTAAGACAAACTGAAAGTAACACACTCAAACCTTCATGATTATCACCACCAATTCCACAGAAATACAAACTACCATTAGAGAATACTACAAACCACTCTATGCATATAAACCAGAAAATGTAGAAGTGGATAAATTGTATTCATGATGAAGCTGCAATCGCTGTGCTGGAGATTTCATGGTAATTGGCTGGTAGATTAGTGTATAGGAAGGACAGCGTTACAAATGTTTACATTTGGGATTGAAATAAACTTTTATTGATTGAATACCAAGTTAAAAAATACATAATTATTAAACTTTTTAAAAGAAATAAAAAGAAAATATTTCAAGAAGCAAGATAAGTGATTACACATTAATAAGACTATCAACAATAAACAGCAGGTTTATTTTCTAAAAACTCTGTGGCCAGAAAGCAGTAGACTAATATATTCCAAGAGATGTAAGAAAAATTCTTCAAACAGAAATATTCTGTTAAAACAATGCTTCCAGTAAAAGTGACAGAGAAATTATTACATTTTCAAATAAAAGCTGGGGTTTATTACCAGCACACTACACATTAAGAAATACTTTATTGGATACTTCAGGGTAAAATGAACAAACACTGAACAGTGTATAAATAAAAAATAATAAAGGTGAATATAAACACTTTGACAATTATAAACAATAAAATAAATTTAAAATCTGTACTATCACAATTTGTTCTCCAGATAATTTAAAACACAAATATATATATATATATATATATATATATATATATATATATATATATATATTTGGGTGGAAGTTAAGAAGATTCAAGTTAAGGAGCCTGCCTCATGTAAAAAAAATATATATATATATGTATATATTTGTGTTTTAAATATAATATATACATATATATTATAATATATAAAAATATATAATATATAAATAAAATATATATAAATAATATATATAAATATATATAAATAATTTATATATTATATTTAAAAATATATATATATTTTAAAAACTGTTATCTATTTGGTTTTTGACATACAATGCATAGAGTTATAATTTTGAGAATGGAATAAGTGTAATAATAGGAGTCAAGCAATACAGGAATAAGGGTTCTCTGTGTTATTGAAGGTAAACTAGCATAACTTTAAAAATATATTTTTAGAAGGTTCAATGTAATTATTACAGAAACCACAATAGAAAGAGTAACAGGCAGGTAGAAAGCTTTCTGCACTACACCACAGAGCAGGAGCTGTGGATTCAACTGCTCTTAGCCGAGGCCATTTAGCCAGCTATCTTGGCACTGCGAGATCAAGCCCAAGCTGTCTCACCAGGAAACAAGTGTGGAGAGCCTAAGTCATATAACATAGCTGCTTCTTCACACAACTTTTAGCACATAAGAGGCCACTAAGTGGAAGAGGCTTATCTATATCAAACACCTAATAAAGAAGTGGAGGTAGAAAGAAGTGGCTACATGGAGACTGAACTGATACAAAGCTGGCACAGCAACTGCCTCCATCCTCTCTTTCTTCATGACTTCCCAGAAGTTTAGGTTGAAACTACCCTTGATAAAAGACAAAACAAAACAAAAACAATGGAGACAGAGTATTTAGTTCAGTGCAAATGTTACAACAAACAGAATGACACTTGAGAACCAGAGCAGAATCTTGTGAGCTGTGAAATATGTATTTGTGACTTTATCAGGTGACAGACTGAAAAACAGAACAAAAGGACACAGACAGGAACAAGTAGAAATTTTTAAAATAATGCCCAAAGTGGAGCTTCCAGATCTACCAACAGCAGTTTTCTAAGAACTCTCCTAAAACATCATTGACTGGCAGACATCACAAATCCAAAAACAGCCAGTGTTTTCCTTACAGCCAGAACATTACAAAAAACACCACTTCAGCTGTCTGACCTGAAATATATGGAGCTGATAAATTGAACTATCAAGACAGTTGCCCCTTAGATACTCTTTAACAGCAACACGAACCCAAGAAACTGGATCCTATTGCACCAGATAAGCAGGACAAAGTATTCAAGGTGACAGCAGAGAAGCCTGTCATAGTCTCATCAGATCCTGGTGCAGAACAGCCTGGAATAGAAAAGAGGACCCAGACACACCCACTAATGTTTCAGATGTCTAGCATGGTTACTGCTTCACGGACACAAACTCAACTAATATGGAAGGCATATGAGTATTAATGGACCCCTCAGCAGCCAATGGAACAGCAAATATGCATACATCTGTTTGGATTGGAGAAGTGCACAAAGAAATATTATTGATGAAGGAGAAGACCAGCCTTTTATCAAGAGGATGTATTTCACCATAAGGCTAAAAGAAATTGCCAGCAGATACAGAGGCATTGTAGTAAAGAAAGATTATTGATTACTCAGATATTGCTATCTACTGCACTGACAGTAAAAAAAAAAAAAAAAAAAAAAAAAAAAAAAAAAAAGAAAAAAAGAATAAAAAAAAACACTGCAACCTAAAAAAAAAAAAAAAAAAAAAAAAGCAACAAACGCGGAAGTAATTAAAGAAATCATGAATACTCTGGAAAGGTCTACTGCAGATGACAGCAAGCTCATGCTGTTCAGCACAGCTGGCAGTATCTTTTGCTGTGGCTTTGATTTTGGGTACATTGTGAAGCATTTAAGGAATAACAGAAACAAAACAAACATTGAAATGGTGGACATCATCAAGAACTTTATGAACAATTTCATTCAATTTTAAAAGCCTGTTCCTGCATTAGCCAATGGCCTAACCATTGGACTAGGTGCATCCATGCTGCCCCTTTGTGATTTGGTTTGAGCTACAGAAAATGCTTGGTTTCCACCATCTTGTAAGGCCTTTGGACGGAGTTCAGATGTCTGTGCAACTTCTATGTTTCCAAATATCTTGAGTGAAGCCTCTGCCAATGAAAGGTTGATTGGTGGGTGAAAGCTGACAGCATGGGAGGCATGTGCCAAAGTCCTGGTCTCTCAGGTGTTTTTGACTTCAACTTCCACCCAAGAGGTTATGATTCAAGTTAAGAAGCCTGCCTCATGTAATCCAGTTATGCTGGAGGTATGTATGGCCTTTGTGCACTGTAATATTAAATGTAATTGGAACAGGCCAATGAGAGAGAGTGTAAAGTACTATAGAAAATTTGGAGCTCAGCACAAACGTTAGAGGTCATTTTAGAATATGTGCAAAATAAATTTGATTCATTTTAATTGTCAATGTATCTGCTCAGGACACAATAACTGAGCTGTGTGGAATACATCATTAACTGCAGGATGCCTTAATCCATCTCTATAGGCCACAAAATTTGAATTATAACTAAGATTTAGAAGAAGAACTGAAAATGTTTAAGCTATTTATTTAATATAATCCAGGCATTTTTAAGTACTATACATTTAAAATAAATAATAAAATGGTTACTTTCTCAAATGTCATAATTTTATGTATGTTTAAGCCCAAGTATAAAAGCAGACTGTTGAGCACTAGCCTGTTCTTTTAAGCCCTAAATTTCACTGATGGCTGCTACTAGATAAAAGACGAGAATTGTGTTTTATTAGAATTGAGTGACAGGAAAATCTGTAATAATGTTTGTTTTTCTAATTTTTATCTCCTAGAGTGCAGAGTCTAATGCGGTATGAGGCAGCCCCTTCTGTTCTCTAAATAGAGACATAGAAACATCTGAGACGATGACTTTTACTTTACAGTGACAAAAATACTGCAGAGACATAAAATTCTAAATTAAAATACTTGTATTTTAGGATAAAAATTTTCAACACAAAATTTACTGATGCTGTTTTGCCCAAACTGAACATATGTTTGACTTTATGCTAAGATAACAATTGATTTTATTTTTATTCATAAAAGTCTAGCTTTTACCTAGCTAACAACTTCTTTTAAAACAAAGAAAAGAAATCTAAACTATATATAACATTTAAAACTATTGGTGTCTACTTTTATGTGCACAAAATTTTCTAGAACACTGTACATGTTTAGTTATTCAGAAGCCACCTGAATATTGTTCTTGGGTTTTTTATGGAGGCTCCATTACATTAGCATAATTGAATAATCCAGTGGACACTGGTGATCAATGTGACTTTTGTCACAGAACCTTTAGAGTGTTGATTCACCAGCCAAAAATCTCTGTCTACAATGGCACAATTGCTCAAGTTTCTCGTGGCTGTTAAATTTATTTTAGTCATTCAATTTGGCAGGTTACTCATAACTCAAACTGCAGGCCCATATACTATTCCTACTATTGGTGAGCCAGGCACAGAGTAGAGAGAGGTGCATGAGTGAGTGACTGTTGAGTCAAGCCATTGCATGCAGTTAGGCCCATATACTGTGATAAGCTGACAAGGTCCAGGTACCAGCACAGGTGTTTGTTTTCTGCCAGTCTGTGGCTAAATTAGACATACCACAAGTTGTTTCCCCTGCAGGCACTGGGGAATCCAGAAGCCTAGAAATGTCAGAAACTTCAGAGCTTCCAAAATGATGTCACAGCCCTGGCTTCTGAAAGTTTTAGGTATATGCTCTTTTAACGGCTGAAACCCTGCTTTATTTTATTTTATTTTATTTTTATTTTTGATAAGCAACAATATGGCAATTTTCTGTGTTTTAGCCCTATTTGTTTGACTAATTTTTCAGTTTTACAAACTAGTTGTGAGTCTTTGCATCACGTTCAGTAAGAATGAGGTATGTCAACAATAAAAAAGTATCTCAGGAGACCCAAAGTGGTACTTCCTTTTCAAAAGAAGGACATATTTGCATCTGTGCAACACTCAATAAAGAGGAGACACAGAATGAAGAACTCCAATCTTGAAGGTGGGTTGTGCCAACATCCCTGCAGCCTTCAGTAAAGAGGAGATGC
>NW_016108068.1:197180-205078 GCF_001604975.1 Cebus imitator | reverse complement strand
TAATCCCAATAAGTGTACAATTCTCAGTGGAGAGGAGACCCACAGTTAATAGCTCAATTTGCAAGCAGGTTATTCCATGATCTGCCTGAGTCTGGAGTTCATGTGGGCTTCATGTAGTAGAAAGAATGTGCCTCATGTTCCATGGGTGGCTATGGGTGGGGCCAGAAAGAGGCTTAAGTTCTCCCTGTAATCTCCAGAACATGCAGCCTGCTGCCTAGACTTCAGAAAATCCACTACTTAAGTATTCCTTTAGGAATGGTTCCCTAAGGGACTTTTTCCTTCTGTCTAGGTGCCTATCTATCTTCTGCTACAGTTCATGGTGCCAATACTGTTTACACAGAAAAACCTCCAGGCCAATACCAAGCTGCCTTTAGTCCTACCCAACTCCCTGAGCCTCCTATGCTCACTGGTGCCCAAGAACTAGAGAAAACTGAGGTGGCAGAGGCTGTTCTGTCAGTATAGCCTCAAGTGTGAGCATGCTTGGTGAGGCCATGACAGCACGTGGGCTGAGCCATAAATTTGCTTCAATGTCAGAGGGGGCACTGGGAGCTGGAAGAGGCCAGGCAATGACAGCATGCACTTCAGAACTTTTCTGGGATCGATGGTCCCAGGTTCTGGAAAACACAGAGACACCTGAGTCTGCAGCTGTGGCTTAGCAGCTGCAACTGTGCCTTAGTAGGTGGGGCACAGCCCTGGGTTTCTCTCCCTCACTGCACCTGGCATTTTGGCAGCAGCCCCTTCAAATGGGTTGCTGCTACCATTACTTACAGCACTTCTCCCGTTCCAGAACGATGCAGTGTGAACCTGAGAGTCTCTACTTTCTGATTATGACTTTGTCTTTATATTGACAAACCCCATCCTGAAGCTGTCAGTCAACATTCACATATAAAATAACAGCACTTTAGAGGTTCCAAAGATTTTAGGAAACAAAGAGCCAACCACCTATAAATTATTCTTTCAGCTTCTGCTTTTCCCTAGCCCAATGTCCCAGACAAAGCTTTTACTTCAGTCTCAGTTTTTCTAGTCCAGATCCTAAACCAAACTGAGTTGTGCTTTCTTCAAGACAGCTCACAGAGAACTCAGAACATGTCTGTCTTTTCAGTTCATAAAAATACCAGACTCAGCACTATAGTTGAAAATCTCAAGGCCCCTCTTTACTGTGGAGAGCTTATTTATTTTGCTTGTTAAATTTTTGTTCTTAGCTGAACTTTGTGTCCAGGAAGCTTAATTATCTTGGCCATGGGGCATTACAACAGCCAGTAATTTGTCCCAGGCCAAGCTCTCATGCCAAGTTTCCACTTTAGGTCCTGTTTGGTCCAGGTCCCAAGTCAAGGGCCAACCAACATAAGTCACATCTATGAATTATCACTTCAGCTTCTGATAAATTTCACATTTTTTAATTTTTTCATCTTTAGAAACCCTGAAGCCCAGTCTCACGCAAACCACTCAATCCCAAATCCATCATAAAAGCTTTTTACTTTCATTTTTAAATTTTTGCTTTAAAAAATGAAAGTAAAAAGTTTTCATCTATGCTCCTTATTTTTCCTGACCAAGAGACAAAGAGCTCTGTGTGATGCCTCAAAATAATAGATTGCTACATCATTGTACATTAATGAGTTTGAAATAATTAAAATCTGTCAACTGAACTCTGGGATGCTTTAGTCAGCTGGAATATCTGGGAAACTGGCCACACACTGATGCACATCTTTGGGGGATGTTCAAAATGTATTAGTTGCCAACACAGGCTGGAAAGCATGAAGATAGTTTCATTTTGTTGCCTTAGCTGTTCTTTCTAAGATTCTGTGGCTGTCTGTAACCTCTAGGACATCATCATCTATAATTGTTCCCCTTCTACAGCCTTTTTCAGCCACAGTGACCTGGCTATGTTTTAAACAATTTAAGCAGGCTTCCAGTAGGTATCACCATACCTGTTGCTCTTGCTGCATGCTTCTATGATTATTCCCTTATTACTTTACTTAGACACGTACTTAAAAGTCATTATGTAAGAAAATAATTGTACATTTGTTTTACGTAAAATCAAAATTTATAATTGCAAGTTTTACTTTCTACATTTCCTATGGAATTGATTACTTCAGTTAATAAAAAGTAAACAAAATCTTTATAACATTACTATTAAAACCAAAATCTAACATCTAGGATTCCAAATTAAGAGAATAACATTCAATTCAAATATTATAAACAACCCTTTTAAGAGACAAAAAACATAAATCTCATACATAAAAATAAATTCTGAAATTATAAAAAAAATTACTCCTTCATAGATAAATATAAAAGCAAAACTGCAGGGCAAGCAACTTCATTCAAAAAAGAAAACTCAAACCAATCAAAAACTTCTCTGGAATTTTTCATTCTTCTCAATTTATAGTATTGTCTCTGATTATATCTGTACACTTGGAAAATTCATTAATAGTTAACTTTGTCAGGGCTCTAATTGTAATAGCATTTTTATTTTAGAAAAGGGATGCTCACAGTTTCCTTTAGCTTTCCTTTATCTACTCATTTTTGCTTAAGTATCATTTTGCTACTTACAGACGTTAGGTTTGATAGCATTTTTTCTGATATCCTGCAATCATCTGTTTTCTGTGGTTTCTAGTGAACAGTCATCTGTTAATTTTAATGATGACATTCCTGTACATATCAAGTTTCTTATACCTTTCTTCTTTTACAATATTCTTTTCTTTGGCTCTTGATTGACTACAATGTTTTTTGATGTTTCTATTACAGACTATATTCTAGATGAAGATTTTTTTCCTTTCTTAAACTTGTAGGTTCAAATTTTTAATTAACTTAGAAAAATTTTTGACTATTTAACCTTTTGGATATTATTTTTTTACCTCTTCTTTTCTGTTATTTATGAAATACCCCTATTGCATATATTGATATCCATCGTGGTGTTCTATTTACTTGTTAGATTTTTCACATAATTTGTTTTTTAATTCTCAGATTTTGTTATTTCAGTTTTCATTTCGTCAGATTGTCTGAATGTTTACCTATTCAAATCTGATGTTAAAACTTATATACTGTAGATTTTCCTGCAGTCACTGTGCTATTCATTTCAAATTTTTTATATTTTCTTTTACAATTTTTGTCACTGACATTCTCACGTTGTTTTTCATCCTTTGTCGTTTTTCTTTAAGCCTACTTAAAACTATTTTTTAAATTCTTTGTCTGTAAAACTTGGGACAGATTCAGTTTCTGTATTTGCTTTACATTGGTCCTAGGCTTCTTTTTATTTTTGTGTTTTTTGTTATTCAGAAAACTATAGTGAAAATGTAATAATGTGCTAACTCTGAATTATAGATTTGCTTCATTTCTTCAAGGAGCTTCTTATTAAATACTTACCTTGCATTTGATTAGCATTTTTAATAAAAACTATGTAAAAACTACCACTTTAAAAAACTGGATCTGTATTAACACTCTCTTTCAACATTCAAGGGGATTGTTTATAATCCTGTCTTAGCCTTCAGTTTCTTGTCACATTGTAGCTATGGAATTAAAGCATATTGTTTTGTTTTTTTGGCATGTTTTGTACTGTAACATGTGCATTATTTTCTAAATTCTGAAATATATCAAACTGCTTTTAAATATTCTGATCTTTGCAAGTATAGATCTCTTCAACTTTTTCTCCTATTTATGGTTTATATATTGTATAAAATAACTATTTTTTTTTGTTCCCAGCAACTTAAGTGTTTGTGACAAATTCCTGGCATTTTCAACTGAGGGTTACTTTGGAGTTAGGTAAAACAGAAATGTGTTTCAGCAATTCTTCACATATCTCTTTAAAAGTCTAGTAAAAACACAGTAAGTTAGTATGCCAGGGCTTCTTGACCCTTTTTGGAAGCAGGAATCAGGTCCTCATGTTGAGAATAATAGATCTCAATTTAAAGGCTTTATCAATCTCTGGGAGGTGGTATGGTAAGCCACACACACACAAACAAGCTAACTATGTTAGAATTGTCTCTCTTTATTGTCTACTTGATATAAACTCTTGATTTTTAGTGTCCAGATTGATTTGGTTGATTTGACTTTTTTTCCTTTTTTTTTTTTTTGAATGGTTGAAAGCTGTCTGTCCTGTAGTTTTATTTCATTTTTATCTATGAAGCATTTATTTTTTATTTTTAAAATTTTATTTTGTGCAAAAGACTTATGGTTTTGTCCAATTAAAATGTTTTTAAAATAATTAAATTGAAAACACTTTCAATTTGGAATGCTACATGACAGCTTTTGGTTTCAGTGGTTATGTTTTAAAATTTTTTGGTTTCCTTTTTATTAATTGAGGTTACAAATTTCATATAAAATAATTAAGGCAAAATTCCTTATCATAAAGTAGATTTTAGTTTTATGTTAAACAAATATACAATAACTTGTTTACAAAGTGACTTCCAGCTAAATATCTAGAAAAAGCATTGATATTTGAATAATAAATATCTAAATAAAATAGCTTTTTAAATAAGAATGTCTAAATAAGTTAAAGCTAAAAAAAATTGTTGCTATCTCATCTCTTAAAAATGCTATTACTATTACAATGCAAAGTAAACTATTAATGAACACTCAGTGTGTACAGATATAATCTAAGACAGTAATATAAAATTAGAAGAATGCAGAAGTACAAGAACAGCATACTTTATATTGTTCACTTTAAACTTTAGATTACTCAAGTTAGTATTATTCAAAGTAGATTTTTTTAAGTTTATAATAATAACTGAAGCCCTAAATATAAGTATATATAATGTTTAAAATACAAAATTTTGCAAAAAAATTATTTATTGTACTTTAAGTTGTGGTGTACATTCACAGATCATCCAGGTTTGTTACACAGGAATACACATGACATGGTGGTTGTTTGCTGCATCAATCACCCCATCATCTGTGTTAGGTAATATTCCTAGTGCTATCCTTTCCCAATCCCCCCAGTTTTTTCTATTCCTTTTCTAATCCCCCAAACCTGCTGGCCTCAGTGTGTGATGTTATCCTCCCTGTGTCCATGTGTTCTCATTGTTCAACACCCACTTATGAGTGAACTTATGCAGTGTTGTGTCTGTTTTCTGAGAATCATGGTTTCCAGTTCCAACCATATTCCTGCAAAGGACATAAACTCATCTTTTCTGATGGTTGCATAGTATTCCATGGTGTGTATATGTAACATTTTATTTATCCAGTCTATTACTGATGGGCAGTTGGGTTGGTTCCAAGTTTCTGCTATTGTAAACTCTGCTACAATGAACATATGTGTGCAGGTGTCTTTCTAATAAAATGATTTATAAATCTTTGGGTATATCCCCAGTAATGGTATTGCTAGATCAAATTGTATTTCTATTTCTGGATCCTTGAGGAATTTCCACATTGTCTTCCACAATCGTTGAACTAATTTACACCCCTACCAACAGTGTAAAAGCATTCCTATGTCTACACATCTTCTCCAGTATCTCTTGTCTCTTGATTTTTTAATTATCACCATTTTAACTGGGGTGAGGTGGTATCTCAATGTGGTTTTGATTTGCATTTCTCTAATCCCCAGTATTGATGAGATTTTTTACGTTTGTTGACTGCATACATGCTTTCTTTTGAAAAGTGTCTGATCATATCCTTTGTCCATTTTTCTATGCGGCTGTTTGTTTTTTCATTGTAAATTGTTTAAGTTCTCCATAAACTCTGGATACAAGTTTTTTGTCAGATGGGTAGATTGCAAAACTCTTTTCACATTCTGTTGGTTGCCTGTGTACTCTATTGATATTTTCTTTTGCTATGCAGAAGTTCTTAAGTTTAATTAGATCTCATTTGTCTATTGTGGGTTTTGTTGCCATTGCTTTTTGTGTTTGATCATAAAGTCCTTGCCGATGACTGTGTACTGAATGGTATTGCCTAGGTTTTCTCCTGGGGTTTTCATGATTTTAGGCTTCATGCTTAATCTTTAATCCATCTAGAGTTATTTTTTGGATGATATGTAAAGAAGGGATCTTGTTTTATCTTTCTGGATATGGATAACCAGTTTTTTTTGACACCATTTATTAAATATGGAATCCTTTTCTTATTGCTTGTTTCTATCTGGTTTGTCAAAGATCAGATGGTTCTCATTGTGTAGCATTATTTCTGGGGTATCTGTTCTGTTGCATTTGTCTAGGTCTCTGTTTTGGTACCAGTACCATGTTGTGTTAAGTACATAACCAATTTTTTAAAAAAAGAACAAAAGAGAAAATGAGGGTTAAATAAGATAATAAACATGGAAAACAAGAAAGTAAATATTAGCATAATTACTTTTATAATTGTAATAATTTTATACTCATAATAACTTTAAATGTGTTTTTGCTTAAAAAGGCACAGACTGCTGCAAATGCATTATTAAAAGAATGATTCATTTATATAGTTTCTATGCTAATGTTACTTTAGGCAAAAATACTCAGGGGCCAAAAGTAAAATAATACAACTTTCCAGGAAAGGCATGACAGTGGACTACAGAGTACTGTATGTGTGTCTCTTCAACTAAACAATAGATCCAGTGGCAAAATTAATATAATGCAATTATTTTGGGATCAGAGTTTATCTGAAGTTTTACAGCTTCAAAAGGAAAATTTCCATAGTAAACAGTTAATTTTTTTCAATTTTATATCACAGATTACCAGTAGCTATTTATTTGTTATTAACCGTTCCTGTGGCATGCTTATTGCAAATACTTCTGAAGCAGCTTGGAAGAGCCAGAAAAACAGAAATGACTCTGCCTTAAAACTCTCAGGAGGATTTATGCACTGAATGGCTCTCTTAATTACAGAGGTCCAGACAGAGGTGAATAGTTATTGTTTCATTCCCAAACCCTGTGTGGAATTTTCCTCCTCCTGTTCCAGCAACTTTCAGAATATAATTTAAAAAGCCAGGACACTTTTTTTTTAATAAGAAGCCAGACATTGGTAGACAAGAAACATTCAAAATAAATACATATATATGAAAGTATAAATAAATTGTATGATAGTGCCATGTACCCCATAATGGTGCAGGCTCAAAAAAGACCCAAAAATAAATTTGGTAGGACTGATTTCCAGTACAGAAAGAGCCTACATGATGAATAAACAAAACCCTTTCCAACTACAAAGAAAAAGAAACTGATTTTCAAAGTAACAGCATTTTAAAATTTAAATGCACTTGCTCACCATTAACAAAATCAGAAAATCATAAAATGAAAAAGAAAACTACAGCTCATTCTATGAAAAAACAATAATATCAAACACAGGGTTTTCCTAGACAGCCCAAATGGCAGATTTACTAAAAAATAATTTTCAAAATTAATGTTAATAGGAAGATAATAGAATGAACAAAGGAAGCACAGAAAAATTATGGACAAAATAATTATTAATAAAGGGTGTAAATTATTTTAATGAATTAAAAATTATACAGATAAAAGTAAAACAACTGAAATAAAAATTCTCTACAGAAAATTTAAAGTAGACTTGAGTAGAGGGAAGACCAAAATATCAGCAAACTTAAAGAACAATTAATTGAAATTATTGTGTCAGGAAAAAAAAAAAGGATAACAGTGAAGATATGTGAATACAGCCTAGAAACTTGTTGGAAATCATCAAGTGGCCACAGTTACACATTTTGGCCATTTGAAGGAAGAAACAAGAAATCAGGAAGAGTATTTAAAAAGTAGTGGTCTGGGAGGCCGAGGTGAATGGATCACGAGGTCAAGAGATCGAGACCATCCTGGTCAACATGATGAAACCCCGTCTCTACTAAAAGTACAAAAAATTAGCTGGGCATGGTGGCACATGCCTGTAATCTCAGCTACTCAGGAGGCTGAGGCAGGAGAATTGCCTGAACCCAGGAGGCGGAAGTTGCGGTGAGCCAAGATCGCGCCATTGCACTCCAGCCTGGGTAACATGAGT
>NW_016108068.1:190770-197154 GCF_001604975.1 Cebus imitator | reverse complement strand
TAAATAAACACCCAAACGCTCAACAAATTTCAAGTGAGATAAACTCAAAGAAACACACATAAACTTACATGTTAATTTAGTCATTTAAAACAAAAACAAAGAGACTCTTGAAAGTGGTGAAAGAAATGACTAGTTATGTAAAAACAAGCCTCAAAAATAATCAATAATTTTTTTATCTGAAAACTTGGAGACCACAAAGCAGTAGACTAGCACATTTCAAGTGTTGTAAAAAAAAAACTTTCAAACAGGAAACTTATGTGCAAAGAAATTGTCCATTAAAAGTGAGGTAGAAATCATGATATTCCCAGATGAAATCTGGGCCCTTTTTCTAGTAGATGAACCTTTAAGAAATGCTTTATTGAGTTCTTTAGGATGAAATGAATGGACGCTAAATAGCAGGACAAATAAATAAAAATTAAAATTTAGACAAATAAATAAACAATTATAAAAGATAAAAAAAATTAACAATGTGTAGCTCCAAAATCTGTTCTACACGTAATTTGTAACACTAATATATTTAGTAAAAAGTTATCACTAAAACTTTATATGTGTTTTTGACATACCATAATTACAGATATAATTTTGAGAACTGAATAAGTAAAATAACGGGGGCCAACATATAGAGAAGTGTGTGTTTTCATGTTGTTGCAGGTAAGCTAGTATAACTTTAAAAATGTTATAACTTTAGAATGTTCAATATAATTGTCATGGCAACGACAAAAGAGAGTAATAGGCAGGCAGAAAGCTTTGTGCACTATGTAAGAGCAGAAGCTGTGGATTTAGCTAATCTTACCTGAAGCTACCTAGCCAGCTATCTTGGCATCATAAGACCAAGTCCAAGCTGTCCCACCAAAGAGTAAGTGTGAAGAGGGTAAGGCTCTTTGACTGCTTCTTCACACAACTCTTACTACACCAGTGGTCATGAAGAAGAAGAGGCTCATTTATACCTAGCACCTGGTGAAGCACTGGAGGCAGAAAGATGTGGCTATGAAGAGACCCAACTGAGAAAAGGCTGGCACAGCAGTTGCCCATATATGTCCCTTTCCTCATGGCTTCCAAGGAGTTTGAGGTTGAAGCTATTATTGACAAAAGACAAAACAGAAAAGGGAAGACTGAATATTTTGTTTCGTGGAAAGGTTATGACAAGAAGGATGACACTTGGGAACCAGAGCAGAACCTCACAAGCTGTGGAGAACGTATTTGTGACTTTAACAGACTACAGATTGAAAAACAGAAAAAATGGACATGGACCAGAACAAGTAGAACTTCTTCAATTAATGTCAGGAAACAAACTTCGAGAACTTCCATGTTTAGCTTTTCTAAGAACTCTCCTAAAATGCATTGATTGGAAAATACCACAAATTCAAAAACAATCAGTTATTTGCTGCTGGACAGAACATTAGAAAAAACACAGCTTCACTTTTCAGTGACCAAAAAAATTTGGAGCAGAAAAATTCAACTATCAAGACACTTGTACCTCACAGCCCACTTAATAGCCAGAACACAGTTAGGTCCTTTCTGGAACCGAGAAACTAGATCCTGTTTCACCAGTTCAGGAGGACAAGGTGGTGTTGAAGGTGGCAGCAGAGAAACCCATCAGAATTTCATCAGATCCTGACACAGAAGAGGTTGGAATAGAAAACAGGACCCAGACACAACCACCAATGTCTCAGGCGTCTGATTCAGTTACTGCTTCCATGTCCACAGAGTCAGAAAACAAAGAAGGTATAGTGGTATTAATGGACCCTTCAACAGGAAATGGAACAACAAACATGCATGCATCTGTTCCAAGAGTGAGAGTTGGAAAAAGAGGGATTATTGATGATAGAAAAGACCAGCTTTTTATCAAGAGGATGTATTTCACCATAAGGTTAAAAGAAAGTCCCAACAGATACAGAGACATTGTAGTGAAGAAAGACAACGGATTTGCCTAGGTATTGCTGTCTATCATATTAACAGAGAAGAATGCACTAAATACAGAAGTAATTAAAGAAATCATAAATGCCCTGGAAAGAGCTGCTGTGGATGACAGCAAACTTGTGTTGTTCAGTGCAGCTGGCAGTGTCTTTTGCTGTGGTCTTGATTTTGGGTACATTGTGAAGCATTTAAGAAATGACAGAAATAGAATGAGCACTGAAATTGTGGAAACCATTAAGAACCTTGTGAACACTTTATTTTAAAAACTTATTGTTGTATCAGTCAATGGCCCAGCCATTGGACTAGGTGCATCCATACTACCTCTTTGTGACTTGGTTTGTGCTAATGAAAAGGCTTGGTTTCAAACCCTGTATACTACCTTTGGACAGAGTCCAGATGGCTGTGCTACTCTCACATTTCCAAGGATCATGTTTCAAACATCTGCCAATGAAATGTGGATTGGTGAGCGAAAGCTGACAGCATGGGAGGCATGTGCCAAAGGCCTGGTCTCTCAGGTGTTCTTGACTGCAACTTTCACCCAAGAGGTTATGATTCAAATCAAGAGGCTTGCTTCCTGTAATCCTGTTATTCTGGAGGAGTGTAAGACCCTTGTTTGCTGTAATACTAAGATGGAGTTGTAACAGGCCAATGAGAGAGAGTGTGAAATGCTGCAGAAAATCTGGAGCTCAGCAGATGGGATAGAATCCATGTTAAAGTATGTTCAAACAAAAATTGATGAGTAAAAGCCAGTCTGTCTGCTTAGGACACAGGAACTGAGCCTAGCAGAATATATAATTAGCTGAAGATGCCCTAATTCATCTTCATAGCCCAAAATAATTTCAATAATAGCTAACGCTTGTAGGGAGAATTGAAAACATCTAAGTTCTTTATTTAATATTAACAAGAAATTGTTAAACTCTGTAAATTTAAAATAAACAATAAAACAAATTACTTGCTCAAATATCCTTATTTTATGCACACAAAAGCCCAAATTTAAAAGCAGACTAGTGAACACTAAATTTTTCTTTCAAGCTCTAATTTTTATCTATGACTACTATAAATAAGGTAAGAATGGTGCTCTGTTAGATTTAAGTAACAGAAAAAATTGTGATAATTTTTTTTTCTTATTTTTACATCGTAGAATGCAGTCAATTGACATAGGGGTCAGCCTCTGCTTCCCTACCCCAGATAACATCTGAAACAGTGCCTTTGACTTTATAGTGGCAAAAATACCTCAGAGACACAAAATTCTAAATTAAAAAGAATTACATATGTTTCAGAATAACAATTTCCAACATATATTTCACTAATGACTATTCTTCCAAACTAAACATATGGTTAGAATTTATGCTGAGATAATAATTAATTTTTATTCATGTCTAGTTGTTACCCAGTTAACATAATCTCATGTCATCTGGGCTGGAGTGCAGTGGCAATCTTAACTCACTGCAACTTCTGCCTCCCAGATTTAGCAATTCTTCTCCTTCAGCCTCCTGAGTAGCTAGGATAATAGGGCCTACCACTACTCCCAGCTAAATTTTTGTTTTTTTTAGTAGAGAGAGGGTTTCATTATATTGGCCAGGCTTACCTTGAACTCCTGACCTTGTGATTTGCTTGCCTTGGCCTCCCTAAGTGCTGGGATTATAGGCATGAGCTGCCACACCTGGAATGGACACATTTTTAAAGGCAGTAACTTCTTTCCAACAAAAAAAAGACACCGAAACTGTATCTGAAATTTAAAATTATTAGTTTTTGCTTTTATCTGCACATAATTTTCTAGAACATGCTGCATGATAGGCTATCCAGAAGCTCTCTAAATCCTTCCTAATGGGTTTTATGGAGGCTCCATTACATAGGCACGAGTAAATAATTCACTGGCCACTGATAACGTACTTTTGTCACAGTGTATCTACAGTGTTGATTCACCAGCCAAAAATCTCTATGGATAATGTCACAGTTGCCTAAGTTTCTGTTGAGCCTGCTAGGCTAATTTTGCCCACCCATCTTCTAACCTGCACTAAGCTGAAACTCAGTACTCAGATTCATTTCTGCTATGGATAAGCCAGGCACAGAATAGAGAGAGGTGCATGAGTGAGTGACTGTTGAGTCCAGCCACTGCACATACCTAGGCACATTTGCTCTGATCAGGTGATCAGGTCAAGGTGCCAACACAGGTGATAACTTGCTGCAAGTCTTTGGCTGAATGAGGCATATCACAAGCTATTTCCTCTGCAGGCACTGAACAATGCAGTAGCATCCAGAAACTTACAAATGTCAGAAACTGCACAGCCTCAAAAATGGTGTTACATCCCTGGCTTGGGAAAGATTTGTCTGGTCTCTTTTAAGAAACAAAGCTCTTCGGTCTTTTTTTTTTTTCTGGTAAGCAGCAATGTGGCAAGTGGGGGGTTGTGTGTTTCAGTCTTGTTTGTGTTACTAAACTTTCAGTGTTGCCATTCAGTGAATCCTGTCTCTTATCCTATTTACAGAATAAATGAGTATGTGAAAAACTGCAGGATAATTAAAAAAAATAAATAAATAGGTGCCTTATTGAGTGACAGTACAGTTTCAGGACTTCCAAAGTTGGTAGATCCTTTTCACAAACAGGACATATTTGCCTCTGTGCCACATTTGGTGAAATGGAGACCCACAATGGAGAGCTCTAATCCGCAGACAGGTTGTGCTAACATCTCTGCAGTTCTGAGTAAAGAGGATATGCAGAGTGGGTAGCTTTTGTCTGTAGGAATTTTGCTAAGATGATTCTGTAGACCTTACTGGAGAGGACAGCTATGTAACTATAGGCATGTAACACCAATAAGTGTACAACTGTTAGTGGAGAGGAGACCCACAATTGGTAGCTTCACTTTGCAAGCATATGTGATCCCATAGTTAGCTTGAGACTGGAGCTCATATGAGCTTCAAAGGGTAGAAAGAATATGCTGATTGGTATATGAGTGGTCACGATTGGGCCCAGAAAGAGATGAAATTTTTTACCATGGTGTCCAGAACACACAGCCTACCACCCAAGGTTTAGACAGTCTATGGCTTGAAAGTGGGGCTTCACAGAGGAACATTAATTTTCTGACTAGGCACCTGTCTGCCTCCTGCTACAGTTCACAATGTGAAGTTATTTTCTCTTTCTTTTTTCTTTTTCTTTTTTTGAGGCAGGGTATTCCTCTGTCATCGGGTGCCAGGCTGGGGCGTAGTGGCATGATCTCAGCTCTACAAAGAAAAATCTTCAGGCCCATAACAAGTTTCCCTCAGTCACTATCTGACTCAATAAGCCTCCTGTGCTCATTAATGCCCAAGGACTAGAGAAAAATGAGGCTGTAGAAGGCCATTGTGTCAGCACCACCATAACGGTAAGCACACATGGCCAGGTCATGACAGCTGGGCTCAGCCAAAAACTTGTTTTAATTTCAAAGAGGCACAGTGGGAGCTGAAGGGATTCAAGCTATGGAAGCAGGCACTTCAGAGCCATTTTGGGAAGGATAGCTTCCCAGGCTCTGGAAAGCACAGGGATGCCTGAGTCTGCACCTGTGTCTGGGCAACTGCAACTGCTTCTTAGTAGATGGGGTTTCTTCTAACTTAACTTGAATGTGGGTGTGGCTTCTAACTATACTTAGTTCCCACCAGCTTCACAGAGTACACAGTCCTGTGTGCACCTCTCTCAGTCACCTGGGATCTTTACAGCAGCATCTTAAAATGGGTTGCAGCTACTATTACATGCAGCACATTTTTTATTCCAGAATAATGCAGAGTGAAGCTGAGAGTCCCTACACTCTAGTTTATGTCTTTGTGTTCTCATTGAAAAGCCACAACCTAAAGCTGTCAGTCACATTTAGCATATCAAAAGAAAACACTTTGGAGATTCCAAAGATTTTAGGAATTCTATACCAGAAAACAGAGACAAACAGCAAACATGTTTAGCAATCTAACAGCACTAAAAAGAAAATCCTAGAACCAGAGTGTTCAATGGTTGAATTCTACCAAAAGGTCTCAGAATTCAAATAATTTATTTTCTTTTTAAAATTTATTTATTTTAAAAGAAAAATGTACAGTACAAACATTGCTAATACAAAAAAAATTATACTTACTCTAATGTGAAACTTGATTGATGACATGACACAAGTAGGAGACTCCATAGAAAAGTTGCTAATGCAAGCTTTGTTACATGTACAAAATACATAAAATTACTTTCATGAAGGTGAGGGGGAGAAAACAAGAATTTGGAAGGAATTTTTTTGTAAAATTATTATTATTTTTTATTTATTTATTTATTTTCTCCTCTGTTTTTCTTTTTTTCCCATTTATTTATTTTATTGCATTTTAGGTTTTGGGGTACATGTGAAGAACATGCAAAATTGTTGCATAGGTACACACGTGGCAGTGTGATTTGCTGCCTTCCTCCCCATCACCTACATCTGGCATTTCTCCCCTTGCTATCTCTCCCCAGCTCCCCAACCCCCA
>NW_016108068.1:188071-189780 GCF_001604975.1 Cebus imitator | reverse complement strand
TTCTGCTTTCTGCACATGGCTAGCCAGCTTTCCCAACACCATTTATTGAACAGGGAATCCTTTCCCCATTGCTTGTTTTTGTCTGGTTTGTCAAAGATCAGATGGTTGTAGACATGTTGTGTTGCCTCCGAGACCTCTGTTCTGTTCCATGGGTCTATATCACTGTTTTGGTACCAGTACCATGCTGTTTCGATTACTGTAGCCTTGTAGTATAGTTTGAAGTCCCATAGTGTGATGCCCCCTGCTTTGTTCTTTTTGCTTAGAATTGACTTGGCTATGCGGGCTGTCTTTTGGTTCCATATGAAGTTTAAGGTGGCTTTTTCCAGTTCGGTGAAGAAGGTCATTGATAGCTTGATGGGGATAGCATTGAATCTGTAAATTACTTTGGGCAGTATGGCCATTTTCACGATATTGATTCTTCCTAACCATGAACATGGAATGTTTCTCCATCCGTTTGTGTCCTCTCTTATTTCGTTGAGCAGTGTCTTGTAGTTCTCCTTGAAGAGGTCTTTTATGTTCCTTTTTAGTTGTATTCCTAGGTATTTTATTCTCTTTGTGGCAATTGTGAATGGAAGTTTGTTCTTGATTTGGCTCTCTTTAAGTCTGGTATTGATGTATAGGAATGCATGTGATTTTTGCACATTGATTTTGTATCCTGAGACTTTGCTGAACTTGCTTATCAGTTTCAGGAAGTTTGGGGCTGAGACGATGGGGTCTTATAGATATACAATCATGTCGTCTGCAAGTAGAGACAATTTGACTTCCTCCTTTCCTATTTGAATGCCTTTTATTTCTTTTTCTTGCCTGATTGCTCTGGCTAGTACTTCTAATACTATATTGAATAGCAGTGGTGAGAGAGGGCATCCTTGTCTGGTGCCACATTTCAAGGGGAATGCTTCCAGTTTTTGCCCATTCAGTATGATATTGGCTGTTGGTTTGTGATAAATAGCTTTTATTATTTTAAGAACATTCCATCAATACCTAGCTTATTGAGTGTTTTTAGCATAAAGGGCTGTTGAATTTTGTCAAACGCCTTCTCTGCATCAATTGAGATAACCATGTGGTTTTTGTCTTTGGTTCTGTTTATGTGGTGAATTATGTTTATAGACTTGTGTATGTTGAACCAGGCATGCATCCCCAGGATGAAGCCTACTTGATCATGTTGGATAGGCTTTTTGATGTGCTGTTGCAATTGGCTTGTCAGTATTTTATTGAAGATTTTTGCATCTATGTTCATCATGGATATTGGCCTGAAGTTTTCTTTTCTTGTTGAGTGTCTGCTGGGTTTTGGAATCAGGATGATGTTGGTGTCATAAAATGATTTGGGAAGTATTCCCTCTTTTTGTATTGTTTGGAATAGTTTCAGAAGGAATGATACTAGCTCCTCTATTTATGTCTGGTAGAATTCATCTGTGAATCCAACTGGACCTGGGCTTTTTTTGGGTGGTAAGCTCTTAATTGCTGCCTCAACTTCAGACCTTGTTATGGTTCTGTTCAGGGTTTCGGCTTCTTCCTGGTTTAGGCTTGGGAGGAGGTAAGTGTCCAGGAATTTATCCATTTCTTCCAGGTTTATTAGTTTGTGTGCATAGAGTTGTTTGTATTAATCTCTGATGATGGTTTGAATTTCTGTGGAATCTGTGGTGATATCCCCTTTATCATTTTTTATTGCATCAATTTGGTTATTCTCTCTTTTCTTTTTTATTAATCTG
>NW_016108068.1:182300-183251 GCF_001604975.1 Cebus imitator | reverse complement strand
TTTCCTTCTGACAGTCTGGCCCCCCTGCTGTAGGTCTGCTGAGGTTCACTCCAGGCCCTGCTTGCCTGGGGTTCACCTGCAGCAGCTGCTGAACAGTAAGGGTTGTTACCAGTTTTCTTCTTCTTCTTTCTTTGTCCCAGAAGGATACCCGCCTAGTGTCAATTTGATCTCTCCTTTATGAGGTGTCTCTTTGGATATATAGGGGTCAGGGAGCTGTTTGAGGAGACGGTCTCTTCTTTATAGGAGCTCAAATGGTGAGCTGTGAGCTCTGTTGTTCATTCAGTGCTGCTGGGCAGGTACATTCGGGTCTGCTGCTGCAGAACTCATAAACTGCTTTTTGTTCCCAGGTGCTCTGTCCCAGGGATTTAGGGCTTTATTTATGAGTTTCCGTTATGCTGCCACCTTCTTTTTTTTTTTTTCCTTCAGACCTGCCCTGCCCAGCAAGGAGGCAGCCTAGTCACTGTCGGCCTGTAGAGGCTTTGCTGAGCTGCTGTGGGCTCCGCTCTGCTGCCAAGTGAACTTCCCTGCAGTCCTGTTTATAGGGGCGTAGTTAGAACTGCTTTGGCGATGGTGGCCCGCCTCTGTTGAGGCGGAGTCTCTGTGGCCGGGTGCCTTGGCAATGGCAGGCTGCCTCAGCAATGGCGGGTTGCCTTGGCACCGTGGGCTGCCTCAGCATTGGCCGACAACCTCCGTCCTGGCGGGCTGCCTCAGTAATGGCGGACACCCCTCCCCAACAGAGCTCGACCATCCTGGGTTCAGCTGCGCTTGCTTTGAAAGTCTCAATCCAGAGTGTCTGGTTGCTGTTCTTTTGTGGGGGTGGGACGAGCTGAGTCTGATCGCCTGGCTCCCTGCCTCAGCTCCTTTTCAAAGTTGGCGTTCCAGTTGCCTGTTGAAGAGGCGCCGGGGTCTCTTTGTTTCCCCTGCAGCCACTCACTGCGCTGGCTTAAACAG
>NW_016108068.1:161536-182066 GCF_001604975.1 Cebus imitator | reverse complement strand
TTTTTTTGCCCTGGAATCTACTGTCCTGGTTCTCTGCTCAGTCCCCTTTTTAAACAGACAAATGGGCGACTTTCCTTGGCTCCAATCACCAGCCAAAAGGGCACCTGGACCAGTGTATTTTGTATTGAAAACCGCTGCTCCGGGGCGCCGACAAAGCAGCCGCGCGGGGCAAAGCAGCGCTGCTAGCCGGCACAGCCACGCTGGCCGAAACAGCCACGCTGGTGACTGTGGATCTCCTCTGCCTGGGAATTTCCTAGTCTGTGGGCAATAAAAATGTGGCGTCTACTCACCCTCTGTGCTTTCACTGGGAGCTGCAATCCTGAGCTGTTCCTAAATGGCCATCTTGGATGGAAAACCGGTAAAATTATTTTAAGCAGAGAAACAATCTGAAAAAATAGGCTGAAGACATTGATATAGAAAGCAGAAGAGGAGGACAGACTAAAGATATGTCCAGAGCTGCAGGAATAAAACAAGAACAAAAGTAAAAATGCCTTTGTCATTTTGGCTAAAACATATCCACAGGTATACAGATCCTGGCTCAATGTCCCAGACAAAGCTTTTACTTCAGCCTCTGATTTTTCTCAGGCCAAGTCTTGAATAATGCTTTCTTTAAGACAGCTCATGGACAACTCAGAGCATTCCTCTTTCCAGTTTGTAGACACAGCAGACCCAGCCTTATAGCTAAATCTCTCATGAGCTTCATATTTTCTCTGGAGAACTTTCTCTTTATTTTTTTGTTATTAAACTTATTTTCTTACTTGAACTTTGTATCCAATCTCCTTAATTATCCAGACCATGATACATTACTTCAGTCTGTGATTGGTCCCCAATGAAGCTTTCACTTCAGTTTGTGGTTGGTCCAGGATCAAGGCCTAAGGCCAAGTTAAGTCACAAATATTAATTTTTACTTCAGTTCCTGATGAATACCAGGTCAAGGTTCAGGGTCAAGTTGAGTAATACTTTCTTCAAGACCACTAACATATTTCTTTTCTTCCCTGACTTTAGAAACCCTGAAGCCCAACCTTATAGTAGGCAAACAATTCACATCCCATCTAAAAAGTGTAGAGCTTTTTACTTTTACTTATAAAACTTTTGTTTAATCTATTTGTATTCATCCTCTCTAATTTTCCTGGCCATAAGACAAAGAACTCTGTGTGATATCTCACAATGAGAGATTGCTACATTGTGGTGCATTAATAAGACTGCAATAATTGAAGTCTGGGAATTGAGCTCTGGAATCTATTAGTTTTTGTGGTATCATCTGGGAAACTGGCCCCATGTTGTGATGCACACTTCTGGGGGCTATCCACCACATAGTGGTCACGAACATAGATTTTAAAAAATCAACATGGCTTCCTTTCGTTGCCTTAGCCATTCTTTCTAAGGTGTTTTGACTTATCTCACCGGTAGAAATTCACATATGCATCTCAAACATATTGCATTTTATAGTACTGTAATTGCATCACCAGTGCCTTTGTCTTTCTTTTGTCCCTCTCTTTTTGCCTAGGGTCCTATCATTAAAGACAAAGAAGGCTATCCCCAGGAGGTTTTACAAGACACTATACAATTCCAGAGTCTGTTTTTGTAGTTTTCCTCTGATATTAGGTGCTGCCTGAGTAATAAATAGTCTTTTAAGATCATCCATCTATAAACTGAATAAGGATATACAAAGATGAGTTTTATGAATGTATCTCTTTGCCTTTTCACAAAGGCCAAGAATTTTTTCTCTGTTGTCTTATTCAATAAGAGTAGCTTAGAGTCATTAAGAAGTTTGTGGTTCTGGTTTTTCACCAACATTTTAATGTGTACATCAAAAAGTTTCTTTTCTTTTTTCTAATCTATGGAATTACTGGGGCTCAAATTAGAATTTTTAAAAAGTCTTTCTTGCTCCTGGAATTCAGAATCCTGTCTGTTCTGCACTCATTTTATTGAGTGCTTTACATTTTTATAAATGACTATAGAAGACCTGCAGTTTGTCCTTGAATCTCTGTTGCCTATAGGGTTGTTTCTCAGAAGCAGGTAGAATTTGGCTTAGTAGTAACACAGCATCTTCCCATGTAAGACCAAAATCTTTGGAAGGTTGAGACAGGTAAAACATGAGGTCAGGAGTTCAAGACAAGTCTGGTCAACACAGTGAAACGTTGTGTTTACTAAAAATTCAAAAATTTAGCTGGTGTGGTGGTGTGTGCTTATAATCCCAGCTACTTAGGGGTCTGAGACAGGAGAATTGTGTGAACCAGGGAAGTGAAGGTTGCAATGAACCAAGATAGCACCATTGCACTCAAGAATGGACAATGCGGCAAATGACCTAGCTATAAGAAAGGTTTCATATATTTATTGAAGGCATTAGAAAATGTGATTAGATCTTGATTTTTTTCAGCTACTGTAATGAAAACAAAACCTGCACTTCACTGGCACCTCGTTCATGGGATATTTCCTGTATCAGTGGCAGTAGACTTCTGGGTTTGGTTATTAAAACTGAAAAAGCTGATAATGATGTGACTAGAAAAGTGTCTAGACAAAGAAAATGAGAAAAGCTGAGGCAACAAAAAAATGCTTTTTCAGAGTTCCCGGGGAATTTTTTTTTGACTTTGGAGAGTTTTTTTTCTGTGGGCTTTTCTGATATGACTGCTATGAAGACATGGACAATTTTACAATATTTACATAAGTTGGGAATGTTTCACAGGACAAAGAAGTATTGTAAATAGGGCACCACAACCAATTTGTCCTTCTACCATCAGAATATATCTAGCTGTTTAATAGTATTGAAAGACCAAACTACATGGTTATGGTAAATCCTTTGTAAAATTCCTCTAAGCAGAGAAAGCCTGCAAAATCAAGCTGTAAGCACAAATGTAAACAATCTACACTAACCTGTGGTACAATCAGACAAAGAAATGGTCCCAACATTTTTTTATATGTCTAAGACATGCCGACAGCTATCAAATAAAAAGCAAGTTTCCCCTTTAAAATGGAATTTCCTTTATATAATTTGTGGGTTTTCAGGAAATAGCATCTCTTGTTTTCTGGACATGTACATATGTTACAAAGAATATTTTATGTTACCAAGCATGCTTTAACCTTTGAGTGAAGCTTTTATAAATGATCACTTTAGCCTCTGGTCTCAGATTGAGGTCCTTAGTTATACCTTCTCTGAGCTATTGATTGGTTTAAGACCATGTTCCTAAGCCAAGCTGAGTCATTTATGAGTCATCATTTCAGTTCCTAGTTGGTCCTGGGAAAAGTTGAGTGGTGCTGTCTTCGAAATTCATTATTATGTTGTCCTCTTTCCTGTCCACAGAAACATCAGATTCTTCCTCACAGTGGGCAACTGACCCCTCCACCCCTGAATTTAACTCATGAAACATTTGTTACAATCTCACCTTTTGCATTCATGACTTTTAACATTCTTGGCTTTCAGATTTAATAGAAATCTGTGTGAAACCTCATAGTGAGAGACTGATATACTGTGGTGTATTGGGAGGTGGCAACATATGTTTTGGTCCATGGGCTAGAAAATAGTTTTTTTAAAAAAGATGAGTAGAAGTACACTCCAAATTATTTACATTCATTTCTGAGATGTGTTGCAGTAGCTTTTTTCCTTTTCTTTAATTTTTAAAACCCAATAGAGTGGCTGCCATCCTCAATCGACTCAGGAGAAAGGCATACCAGAAAACACTTTTGGCAATTTTCCTTTGCCTGCAGGTGTTGAAAATGTTTCCTCTGTTCCAATCCTGTTTCCCTCCATCCCTTCCCCCACAACCCCTACAGAGAAGCTAGTCATGACATCAGAACAAAAGAAATTTAGGGAAGCTGAAAATTTCTGGTTAAGTCTCTGAACTAACTCTAGTTTCTGACAGTCCATCAGAGTGTTGCCATAAAAAGAATCTAGACGTTTCTGTTACATTTTTGGGTGGCTACAATATCTCCTATTTCTTATCTGTATGTAATATTGCAACTTGCAAATATCTTACTGGGTAAATTCAGCCAGACTCTTAATAATTAGGGCTGTAATTACAATAGTTGCAATTTTGAAATTTTCTAAAATCACAGAATTTAACATTTTAGTCTAAAAATTTATATTGGTAAAGCTTTATTTGTCCCCCAATGATAAATATTTATGGCACTGCATGAAAGGTATACATTAAGAATAAATTTTTTCCTTTCTGGTGGTTATGTTTCTGTAAAAAGCTCAGCATGGTGATATAAATCTAAATAGTTACTTTATCTAACACATTACTTTTTTTCTGCAGAGACAAGTACTGTGGGGGCAGTTTATAGAGCTTCAATTCTAACTTCTGTCTATGAAAACCTTGGAGTCAGAGTCTCCCAATGCCACCTAGTGAGATAGAATTTTTATCTGTAGGCAGCGTTATCAGTACTTTGCACCAAACCCTGGGTTTTTTAACTTTTCTTACTTGTGTGTATCTCTAACAGTAATAAGACTCCATGCCCTATATTTAAACAAAAATCTCCACTTCCAATAGTTGGAATAAAGTTGCCTTTGAGAGACATCTTCTAGCTCAGTGCTGTTTTATGAAAGCCAGTCAACACCTTGAAACTCTTCTGGGTTGAGTAGGCTTATGAAACAAACAATGAATCACCAGTGGAGATCTAGGGCCTTGTGCAGGCAAACATTACTTCTCTTGCTGGCTACCTTCTCTGGAAACATGAGTGAAGATTATGCTTGCACCCATGGAAGAGACCTATGTTAGTTGCCAGACTTAGAAGTCAAGAGAATGAAAAAACCAGGAACATTCTTTCTTTTCACTTGGGCTTACTTCAAAAATAGGAAGGAAACTATGGGATGCTTTCTCTTTCTATATTTTGGTTAACCTGGGGGCTTGGCAATCTTACCAGATCTAAGACAGACAGGCCTGGCTTTCTGAGGAAAGCATTCATTTTAATATGATTTAACAACTAGATCTTTTCTTCAGGTCACAAAGAAAACAGTTTGAAATTTTCCATGTACAAACTTATGTTGATTTCAGAGATAACCCAGGTTATTGTCAGCATTTGTAAAATTGACTTTTCTCTCTTGGCAGTCATATTAGGTAAATCTAAAATAGATAATTCATTAAAGTCAGATACAAACCCCTGGGGAACCCCAAATGCAACTTCTGAATGCCCTACCTACGCTACCCTTATCCACACCCTCAATAGCCATTTCAACATCTTGTCTTCCTGTGCCACTAAAGACACCCTCAACTTAATTGTTGCCCCTGGAGGACATACTCAATAGAGGTGACGCTTCTAGAGTTCAAGTTTTCTTCTTATCACAGGAGCTTAGACAAATAATGGGCAACATAGGCAAGTCCTCTGATATGTCTGATTGATATACAGAGGGTTTTTAAATCTATCCCATGTGTTTAATTTTGCTTGAATACTACATGATTCCTAAACTGAATCATAACTGTTGCTGTAAAGCAGGCAATATTACAGACTGTAGAATTATTCATCAATGAACCACATGTCTCCTATAGCCAATCTAAAAACTAGAAGATAAGAGGCTGAAAAAAAAAAAGAAAAAACTAAGCATATAAAAGAATGCTTATTTTTAAGAGGAAGGGAGGCAGAGTTTCTTGAAAACTCAGTTGAAATCTTAGTGATTTTATAGATGAGCAAAAGGCAAACAAAGAAGCAATAATTTCTAATTAGCATACTGAAAGGCTTATTAGGGAAAATCGCAAAACTTCTTAATTACTCTAAGCTACACATAATAGATTTAAACCAAATAAAATTATTTAGTCTTTATTGAATAAGTGAGAGTGGCTTCAGTGAAACACATTTTTCTATCTACTTACTCAGTTGAGAGAGAATTAATCTGATGATAAATGTTTATTACTTAGGCAGTTGTGGACATCAAAGAAAGCTCCAAAAACACATCATAGGTGTGGATAGTGTTATAATTTTAGCAATGCATCAAGATGTTACAGTCTTTTGTTTTAATTTGAGATAAAACCCAGAGTCTTTTGTTTTACCTTTAAGAAGATTCAGGGTTGTAGACACAAGAAAGAGATTGAAGCAAAAGTTTAAATAAGTGAGAAAAGATGCACTCTGCCAGCAGAGATAAAATGTAAATAAGTTGTTCACTGACCTTTAAGGTTTTTATGACAAGAATAAAAAAGAAAAAATATGCTTCGTTTAAAAGCTGTCTTGGAGAATGTGTGACTTAGATTTACCCCGGCCCAGGACATGTTAGACAGCTTAGCCCAGGAACTTTGCCTGAGAGCAATCTGAGGCTGAAATAATAATTTATAAAGGCTACTTGGCTTGGCCCATAAACTATTAGGAGCTGAAGTAAAAGCTTGGCCTGGGATGCTGGGCGAGAGCCAATCAGGGACTTGAGTGATTATTAATATGGGCTGGGTAAATAATCAAAAAAGAAAAGAAAGGTGCCAGCCAGCACCCACACAGGGCCCACTGGGTTTAGGCTCACAAAATAAAAAGAAATGTTTTATACTAGAAGCCCACTGACTATAAAAGAAACATCATTTCTATGCCAGGCGTTGTTTTCCCATCTGAGTAAACTGGAGGTTTCCGCAAGTTTTTATTAGAGTGGACTGCAGGTTCTACTCTCTGTGTCACTGCAGGCAGGTCTTCAGTCACAGCCCTCTGTGCTAGATCTTTTAATGTTGCCCACAGCTTGATTTCTCTTAGGCTGCTTATTGTATTATATTAAAATAAGGCCCCATCCCCTGGGCTTGGGGTTCTTCAGGGGACACTTTACTTGCTGTATACCTAAGGAAAGCTAGATAGCTTGTTTTTTTTCTCCCTCTGAAATGGAAAAAGTAACTGCTGTTGTGGAGATAAATCATGAATGTTTCCTGCTATTCCCTGTTTGAGAAGGATGTTATGTAGGCAACAGCAGCTAGGACTCTATGCAGGGTTGATTTAAGTGTCCTTAGAAGAAGGCTATATATTAGAAGAAAGGCAATTTAATGCATGGTTTAATTTGCATTACACTTTGAAGATAGACAGCCTTTAGGCAATAAGAAACAATTTGAGTTATTAGAGATTATGTATTATAAGCAGACAAGGAAGTAAGAGCAGCAGCTGCTGACATAGCCTGGATAGCTGTAGCTATAATTATATCTGATATATCTGCCTACATGAGACTTAGTTTAGTTTTTCGTTTCTTTGTTTGTTTGATGCTTTAAAACAAAAATTCTGTTATGAACACACTAATATATACATATATATATATAATATTATTGTTATAATGTATATTATAGATATATATATGTGTGTGTGTGTGTGTGTGTGTATATATATATATATATATATATATATATATATATAGTCAGCATGCCTGGATATATATATAGTTTTTATATGTATTTTATGTATATATAATATATATTATATGAAATATACATATTTCATATTTAATCTATATAGTATATTTTATATTAAATATATATAATGTATATTTTATATTAAATATATATAATATATATTTTGTATTAAATATATATATTATATATATTTTACCATGCAAATATTGTGAAATGCTTGCCCAGAATTAGAATATTCTTCTAGGTTTCTTCATTATTCATGTATTACTATTTCCCCTCAACTGTAGCTGGAGATCACCAGTTGGCTTACAGAAACAACAAGCTTAATTTAAAACGTAGGTCACACTTCCGGGAGAGAGATCCAAGATGACTGATCACTAGCAGCTCAGGACTGTAGCTCCCAGTGAAAGTACAGAGAACAAGAGGACGCCACACTTTGAGATGAATTTTTATTGCTCATATACCAGGAGATTCCCAGTAGATTAGCCCCATGGGTCACCATCACGACTCTTGTGGCTGGTGAGGAGGTATTACTGCTGCCTTGGTGTGGCGGTTCTTGATGCAGAGTCAGAAAAGCACCATCAACCCTAACACTGCTGTTTTAGCTGGTGCAGTGTGTTGCTCAGATTTTAGTGCCGGGTATCAACAAGTTGGACGTCCACTCAGAAACCCAACTATAAAGATGGATAATAATAAGGACCACAGGTGGATGGATCTATGATGAGGGGAAGAAACCAGCCTAGAAAGGCTAAGAATACCCCAAATCAGAGTGCCTCTCCCTCTACAGGGGATCACAGTTCCTCATCAGCAATGGAATAAGGCCTGATGGAGAAAGACTGTGTTCCATTAACAGAAGCAGGCTTTAAAAGGTGGATGGTAAGGAACTTCTGGTAATTAAAAGAACTTGTTCTAACCCAATGCAAAGAAACTAAGAGCTTCGAAGGGAGATTTGACAAAATGTTAACAAGAATACGCAATTTAGAGAGGAATATAAGTGAATTGATGGAGCTGAAAAACACAAGAGAGCTTCGTGATGTATGCACAGGTTTTAACAGAAGAAAGGATATCAGAGGTTGAAGACCAACTTAATGAAATAAAATGAGAAGACAAGATTAGAGAAAAAAGGATAAAAATGAAAGAGCAAGCTCTCCAAGAAATATGGGACTATGTGAGAAGACCTAGTCTGTATTTGCTAGGTGTACCTGAATGTGACGAAGAGAATCAATCCAAGCTGGAAAATATGCTTCAGGATATTGTTCAGGAAAGCTTTTTCAACCTAGCAAGGCAGGACGATATTCAACTCCAGGTAATATAGAGAACACCACAAAGATATTCCTCAAGAAGACCAACCTCAAGGCACATAATCACCAGAATCACCAGGGTTGAAATGGGAGAGAGGATACTGAGGGCAGCCAGAGAGAAAGGTCGGGTTACCCATAAAGGGAAGTCTGTCAGATTCACAGCAGATCTCTCAGCAGAAACCCTACAGGCCAGAAGAGAGTGGGGGCCAACATTCGGCATCCTTGAAGAAAGGAGCTTTCAACCCAGAATTTTACATCCTTTCAAACTAAGCTTCATAAGAGAAGGAAAAGTAAAATCTTTTGTGAACAAGCAAGCACTCACAGATTTCATCACCACCAGGCCTGTTTTACAAGAGCTTCTGAAAGAACCATTACACATAGAAAGGAACAACCAGTATCAGCCTTTCTAAAAAGCACCAAAAAATAAACAGCATCAACATAATTAAGAACTTACGTCAACTAATGGACAAAAGAGCCAGCTAACATTAAATGTCGTATTAAAGTCGCATATATTATTATTAACTCTAAATTTAAATTGACTAAATCCCCCAATCCAAAGACACAGACAGGCAAAAAAAAGCCAAGACCCATTGGAATGCTACATCCAGACCCATCTCACATGCAAGGATACACAAAGACTCAAAACAAAGGGATAGAGAAAGATTTACCAACAAAATGAGAGCAAAAATAAATAAATAAATAGAAAGCAGGAGTTGCAATTTTTTGCTGATAAAATAGACTTTAAAGCAACAAAGATCAAAAGAAGCAAAGAAGGATATTACGTAATGATGAAAGGATCAATGTAACAGGAAGAGCTAAAGATCCTAAATATATATGCACTCAATACAGATATATAAGACTTATAAAGAGACTTAGACTTTCACATAATAATAGTGGGAGACTTCAACATCAATATTAGACAGATCAATGAGACAGAAGGTTAACAACGATATCCAGGACTTGAACTCAGATCTGGAACAAGTAGGCTTAATTAACATTTATGGAACTCTCCACTTTACATGCACAAAATATACACTCTTAACAGTACCACACCTCACCTATTTACTTGTTTAAATGAAATATTGGTTGGCTGCTTGTTAGTTATTTTCTTCTCTCATTTTCTTTAATGTCTGTAATTATTAAACACAATTACAGGCATACCCATTTTTAGACTGCATTCTAGCCCGGGCAACAAAGCAACACCCCTGTTCTCTCTCCCTCTTCCTCTTCCTCTTTCTTCCTCTCCTTCATCCTTTTTTTCTTTATTCTTTCTTTTCTTTCTTTCCCTTTTTCTTCTTCTAAAAAAAGAAAAAATAGACTCCCACTTCCACAATCCTTATAGTTGGTATTTCCCAATGCCTGAGACATTGCACCAGCTATACTGAATATTCCCTTCCTTCCAACTATATTCCACCCCAATTCACAAACAAACAAACAAACAAACAAAACCCATAGGTCACAACTTTAAAACAACTTATGAGGCTAGAACATAGTGATATTGGTTTGATAGGTTGTGTAACACATTTATTTTCTCTAGTCCTCATTTCCCTAAGAACAAATCATTGTACAAGTTAGTTGCTTGCTAAAGAGATTTCTCTTTCATAGGCTTTCTTCATTGAGTTTTACGGAACTTCATTCCACAAAAAATCACAAGTAGGACATTTTAAAGCTGACAATAGGAAAAGGTTTCTACCCTAAAATAGAAACTCCTAAATTCTTTGAGATTCCAAGTTCATAGGGTTCCTGGGTTTCCTAAAAACTATTTTTGTTGTTGTTGCTGTTTTTTACTTACCTCATGTTACAAACCTATACTGTAGGCAAAGTATATGGCCAGTTTCCTCAGGGGACATTTATCCTGCAAGTCAAGTTTAATTAAAGAAAAACATCCTCTTTGAGTCAAAGCCTTAGGAGAGCAACCAACTTTTCTTATTGTGTTTTCCTGGAAATAAAAATAATTTTGTTTTTGCACTGAGCCAAACAAATATATTACTGTAAGATAAGAATAATCAGAAATAGTGTGCAAATCTTAGAAAAACTAATTACAAAGAAAAAAAAATCATGTTCCAAATTTTGTTAAAAGGGGTAGACCTAACTACATAGGTGAACCTGTAGTTAGTTTAAAAGAAAGTGCTTTTGTCTCAAAAACAAAACTACTATCAGAAATCTTTTAAACAAAAGGTAAAGATATTTTATTATTCTATTAATTTCTTCTATTTTAATATTTATTCTGCTTGATATGTAGAAACATTTTATCTATTCTGAAGTTATGTATATTTTTATGTTATTAAAACCTGCAGTAGAGAGAATCTGTTAAACTTCAGCTAATTACAAACCATTTTTTGGAGGATTAAAACAAGACAATAGTCTGTAAATAACAAAGTTTCAAGGGTTGTTAAAGTCAGATACAGAATTAACAAAGAAATTTTGTTGTTTCTATGGTTTACAATAGCTTAACATAATAACTTTAAGTAAATTTGATAGCACATATTCAGACATTAGAAGATTAAAAATCCATGTGGTTTTAAAACCTATGTTAATATTTGTCATTAAAATGTATTCTGAAAGAAGAAAATATTACCCTCGCAATCACCTGTATATAAATATGTTATATAATACTGTTTGCCTTTTTATTTTATGGCCCAAGTGTTCCCTAAATCATCCAAAGTCTAGGACTGAGAAAATGCAGCCATGAAATTGAAATTTTATTATGGGAAGCTTGTCAAACATTTTAGAGTTTGAAGAAAATTAGTGTTGATACATAGAATTCCAGATTTGCATAAGTTATTTGTTTTGCCAAATAAAGCAAGTAAAATTATTTGAAAAGTCAGTAACATATTATTGGCCTTCACTATTACATAATTATCTCTTTCAGAAAGAAATCCAAATTTTACCCTTGTATTAGTCTACTATCATTTTAACCCTGAGCTTAATGAAACATCATATAAGATTTATTTAACCTTAGCAAATTTGACCATGAAGTGAGATTTTCACAAACCTGCTATAACTTTTAAACAACATTTTACAAACTTGCATAACAGCAATTATGCTGTTCTTCAAGGAATTTCTCTTTTGCCTTAATTTCAATACTTAATTTAAAAAAATGTAAAATATTTTTAATTTAGTTAATCCTTAGGTTTTTTTTTGCACAATTATATGTTTTACAGTTCTTTTACCACTTGTACAAACATTTAGCTTTATTTTATTTAATTAAAGAAAATCCCTTAACTCTAGGCAAAGTGTCCACTTCTACACCTTTCTGTAATTTTTATTACTACAAACATATTCCACTCTTCTAGCGCACCTTAGTGTTTAAATTTATATTTAGCTGTCTCAATTATAATAATACCTAATATTAATAACTTGAATGTAAATTCTCATGTTTTAAAATTTTGTCTTGCGTGCAGATAAATTTTACTTATTTCGCTGTAGTTAGAGACATGATCTTTTTTATGTCCTCAGGCCTTACCAATTGCAAAAGTGGCAAGTAGACAGTTTCAAATGCCAATGAGGCAGTTTACAATCTTTAGAAATGTAGAAAACCTAGTACTTAAACTGCATAATTTAGACACCTATTGACATCTTGAAAGTACTTGCATTTTATTAGTAATTGTGGAGGCTATTTTTGTTTTACAACAGTTAAAATGACATGAACTGAAGAATTCATCTTCTTTTAAAAAATAGTTGAACTACCTATCATTCACCTCTTTTAAAAAATTGTTGGTTAAACTACCTATCCTTCACTAAGTTAACTAATTAGATCTCTTCATTAATATATACAACCATACAGACAAACAGAAGTTCCAGGAGTTATAGATTTTATTTTACCAATTTTCCAATTAAATTATTGATCTCAGTGTGAAGTCCTTTAAAAACAGGATTATGATTATAATTCCCAGAGCCTAATAGGAAAGCATAATTGGAAGACAGAGCTAGATTTTGAGAGGAACATAAGACAGAGCTAGATTTTGAGAGGGGTTACATAAGGAAAACAGACTTCTTATAAAAACATATTTGTGGTACATTTTCTGTTACCCATAAGAAGTCCCAGGCCACCAGGTTTTATCAATGCACCTTTTATACATCCGTCAAGAATGGCAAGATAGAGTGGAGAAAAGTAATTTAGTAGACTGAGAGAAAAAACCTTTTGTAGAAAAAACAAGATTTATGAGAAAAATGTAAATGTCTTATGGATATACCTATAGCATAAATCTCCACCTCCAATTAAGCTGAATGCTCTTTAAGAAGTTTTATGTTAATTTAAATTTAGAGAAAACATAAACAGTGATTCTTATCATTTAGTTATTTCACCTGTTTGCACCACTACATGTTCACAATTATATTATCTTCTCAAGTTTATCCTGATAGAAAGTGACTGAGTTCAGGCAAAGGCAGAATTTCAACTGGGATGCAGATCCCTCTAGCAACAAAGCATCATATTTGAAGATGTGATTATCAGTTAGCAAGAGACTTTGCTTAGTAAACAGCAATCCTGCTATACTGTGTGATAAGTTATTTTTATGGTTAACTTAATGGCCTCCAAAACCAACAAATTCACTGATGCAACTGCTCAGCAGTAGGATGCCTATTATCTAAGACATCAAACTAACTGTTTTGCTTAGATAAACAATTGACTGTTGACACTAATCTTGAGCATCAGCCAAAATTTGGAGGTCTTCTCATTTTCTTTCTGATAGAGGTTAAATACCTATACTATAAAAGACAATGAGGGATTATGCTGTGGATAAGTTTCATTTTAGCTGGTTAAATTTTTTTGACTATTAGGCTTTAAGTTAAGCAGTGAGTTTTATCTGCTTTAGTTTATTCTATGAGGTGGTATCAAAGATGAACTAATTCTCCTTACCTGTGTACTTGCCATCTTCAAAGACAAGTAATGCCTAAGAACCATCTTAACTCTTAAGGAAAATTAGCTTAATTGTTTCCTGACATTGTGCTCCTCCTGACAAGACCAGAACCAAGTTAACTTTAGATTTGGAGATCTCAATTTGTTACAACTAGTTTAGCAGAGCATTTGTGCATTCCCAGGAAGTCCCTCACATTCCTGCTCTTGTTGTCATCTCATCAGTGCACAACACGTAACAGTCTCTACTCATCTAAGATCATGCTGATTATGTTTCATTATACATTTTAGAGGATTAAGGAGCACAGACACATTTTAGAAGACTAAAAAGCATGAGATTGGAGTGAAAGTTTAATACACTAATGAAGAAAGCTCACTGCCAGCAGTGATGGGGTCAAAATGAGTTAACCTATAGGAAACTTGTGTTCATGTTTTCCATATATTGTGAATGGTAATAAATGGGATTAGTCTATGGGCTGTCTTAAAGAATGCATAACTTAGTTTGGCTTGGGGCCAAGACCAGTCAGAAAGATTAGCCTGAGACTTAGAACCAGTACCAATCAGGGGCTGAGTATTCATAGATGCTAAACAGCTTATCCAATGATGTATCAGGAACTGAATAGTATGGCCCAAGGTAAAAGTATGGGCGTAGGTCTTGGTACAGAGCTAATCTTAGGCAAAAGTGATGATTCATAGAGGTCTTCTGATTATAAAATAGACAAAGGCCTTTCAATTACAGGCCTCATTTTCCTGTCTGATTGCACTTGAAGTTTCTGAGTGAACTTTAGGTTATTGTATCTGTGGAGTTGCAATCATTTCTTCAGGCACAATTTTCTGTGCTATTTTGTTTATTGGTACCTGCAGCTTGAATTTTATTTTTCAGATTATTTTTTATTTTACGTGAGAATCAGACACTGAATAGTACACTAAAACTTTCTGGGGACGCTTCCCTTTCTGACTCTGTAAAATAAGCTAGTTAACTGTCTTCACTATAGAAGGAGGGGGTCCCTAAATGGAAAGAAAAAGACAGAATCCAGTTCTGGTATTTAGAAAAAATTAAAATATGTTTTTCATTTTCCTTCAGATTTACGTGATCCTCTGGATCACAATGGCTGCTAGACCTGGGAACCCATTCTTCCTATTGAACAATTTGGAAAAAACATGCTGGACCTTTGTCTCATCTGAGTCCAAGGAATTGTCATAAGTGCTTCCTGTAAATGCAAACATAACCTCTACTTATGGATCTGGAGGAGCTTGTCAGCAGAACTTGGCACATTGGCCTGCATAAAGCCATAGCTTTTTGCCCAATTTTTTTACTAAACCCTCTGACCTGAAAAGGCTGGCAAGCCATCCCAGAAAACTGGGATATATTACGTAGTAGTAGAATTTGTGCAAGACAATTTAATGAAATAAGTGTTCTCATATTAACTTTGGTTTCCCTAACTCTGTTCCCAGTAAAATATCAGAATCTCAGGGAATGAGACAAATTGACTTTCAAACACTTTGAATTCTAAATTTGTTTAATTCAGAATGGAATCCTCAAAATAGTGTAGAAACTGAATGGTTATCCTTCTTTAGATTGGGACAGCAAAGAGACAAAAATCTGCCCTTTTACAGTGTCTTACTCCCAACAGTTAATAGTGGAGGCTGCCTGTTTACAGATACAACATGAAGCATAATTATTGACAGAGAAATGTAAATGGAAAAAAAAATAGAAAACTCTAAGATTTGGAAAATGAGTTGTCAAGACTTTCAGTAAAAAATAAATCTCATTTTACTTGGGGGTGATGTAAGATTACAAATGCTAGGTTAAAAATCCTTACTTCAGGCTGGGTGTAGTGACTCATATCTGTAATCTCCTTCAGGAGCCAAGGCAGGTAAAATACCCAAAGTCTGGAGATTAAGACCAGCCTGGCCAATGGCCAACATGGTAAGACCCCATCTATATATTCATATATGTGTGTATGTATGTGTGTGTATATATATATATATATTACTAGTGCCTGGCAATAAGAATATATATATGTGTGTATACACGTATATATATATATATGTATATACACACATATATATATTCTTATTGCCAGGCACTAGTAATCACAGCTACTCAGAAGGCTGAGTCAGGAAAATTGCTTGAAACCAGGAGTCAGAGGTTGAAATGAGGAAATATTTCTATTGCCATACAGCCATGATGCCAAGAGCAAAACTTTATCTTAATACTATACTACTACTGCTACTTCTAATAATAATAATAATAATAATAATAATAACAATAAAACAACTCTGACTTCAAATTCCTGTCAGTCAAAAGTTGAAAGAGAGGGCTGGGATTTAATAGCTTATCTCTAATGTATTCCATCCAAGAGGTAAAAATTAACTTGTCTCATGACATAACTGTTATATGGAAGCAAATAATACCTCTTTGAAAAAACAAATTAAAAATGAGTTTTCATTTGAAATGAAATATTCTCCTTTACAGTGCCATAAATGTCTATTAGTAGGAGACAAAAAAAAATTAATAGGTAAAAATTTATACTAAAATCTTGACTTCTTGTTTCAGAGAAACCACAAAAATAAATATTTTGGATTACATTCCTGATTATTAAGTTATCAGGTGAGTCTATGTAGCAAAATTATATACCTGGGCCATCAAAAGGCCCAAACATTGCATATAAAAAATAATAAAATACATTATAGCTGTGATAACAAAAAAATGGCAAATTCAATTGACAAAACGTGAAATAGCTACAACTCTATTCGTACTGATTACACAAATAGAGAAACCAAACTTAGTATAAGAGCCCTTCTTTTATTAAAAAGTCTTCCACAAATTCTACTTCTAGTTAATATGTCCCACGTTTCTAGGGTACCCTGCAAGCCTTTTGGGCTCAGAGGTTTAGTTAAAAAGCAGGGCAAAAAGCTATGGCTTTTGTAGGTAGGGGAGCAGGCCAATGGCCTAATAAGTTGTCAGGGATCAGAGTTAGTCTAAGGGAAATCAGATAACACTAAAATTTAGCCTCAAGCAGAAACCATCAGTTTCCTGGGATCATCTTTACATCCCATGTGATTGCAAAGCTTTTCATGAAAAAATACTAGATTGAAATTAACAAGACCTTATTGAAATGAATGTGAAAATTGAAGATATACTCTTACTTTTTGGATAAATTATTTTCTTCTCAACTTATGTAGTAATATATATTACTGTCTCACCAAGGCACCAAGTAACAGTATCTTTTTGTCTGAGATTATATACAAAGAATTTTGTCTTATGTCAAATAAATAAATAAATAATAAATAAAAAGAAGCTCAGTCACAAAGAAGAGAAAATAGCAAATGAAATAGGTAGGAGAAAGCTCTTTTTCAGTGAAAAGAAGGACCCAAATATGTTTCTCACTATCAGGCTGGGGCTATGGGTTATTAAAAACCACAAAGAGAATAAAATGTGCTTAGTCATGTGATTCAGGTCGACCCATGGTCTTGGCTTAACGCTAAATAGAAATCTTAGAAACTTTTCCAGGAAAAATCAGTGACTGAAGTCCTAATTTATAGCAGATTAACCCATGACTTTTCAGAAACTAATGTGAAAGCTTGGCCCAAGAACTTGATCTAATCCTAATCAGGAAATAAAATAATAATTCATAAAGGCCAGACTTATGGTCCAAAAATGTGCCAAAAGGCATTCACTAGAACCCACTGGATTTACATGCACAAACGAACAAGAAACTACTTCCTGGGAGCCCACCAATTATACAAAATGGGAGGTATGTTTATGTCAGGCCTAGTGTTCTTATTTTACTGAGGTTTCTGCAAGATTTTTATCTGAATGGACTGGGGCTTCTTCTGCCTGTAAAGACATGAGTGTATTGTAGGTAAACTCCCTGTGTCAGTTATTTTATTGGTTTCTGCAGCGTAATTTCTTTAGGCTGCTTACTGTGTTATGTGTAAATGAGGCACTAATTGTAGATGAGGTTTTTCAAGAAATGGTTTCCTTGATGTCTTCTTAAGTCAAGCTAACTTTCTCTTCTCAATGATTCTCAATAACCCCCTAGAAAACCTCCTGAATACAGCAACTTCAGACTTTTACAATAGAAAACAGAAGGAGGTACAGCATAAGAAGATAAAAGACAAAAAAAGAACAGAGACTCTAGTGACCACAATGCAGGTCTGTAAAATTCAAGTCCCTGAGGGCACCTGCTTACTGCTATCAATGTGGTAAGAAGGGATACTTTAACAAGAATTGTTAAGAAAACAAAAGAAAGCCACCTCAACAGTGTCCAACCTATGGTGGTAAGCACTGAAAAGGGTGTTTTGTTTTGTTTTGTTTTTAGGGGCATACATTACTAGGACCAGGACCAGTCTCACAAATGTCCCATCAAGACTGATATTTGGAGATATGTTTTCCAGCTCTAACAGCTGTCATATTTTCAGAAGCCTTGGGTGATTCTTGGGGTGAGAGGGAGAAAGGTGGACTTCCTCCTAAAAACTGGAGCAGGCTTCTTTGTTCTTCTTTTCTATCTAGACTTTCTCGTCTACCATAATGTAAAAATGATGAATGTGTCAGTAAACTTCTTTGCCCAATAATTTCTCAGTCCATCAGTTACAGTTAGAACAACCTTCTATTTCCTCATGCCAATTTAATTATTCATGAATGTCTCCCTACTAGTAGATAAAGATATTTTGACCAGTATATAAGCCAATATCTTAATGGCTTCAGCACAAACAGTTTTTTCCTTTAGTGAAAAACAATATTAACTAAGAGGTGTAAGATTCAAAGAAAATTATATGATGGACTACAACCACTGTGTGTATACATATTTACTCGAGGATCTCACTGTCTTTTCCTAGCCAGAGGCAGTATTTTCCTAAGACAGAAGGGCTAGAAACAAAGTAGGCTCTAGGAGAAAGGCTTTATTAGACCCTGCAATAGTTTTTACAAAATCTCAAACTATCAGGCATAGAGAAACCCAATGAGAAATGAAGCTGCTTAAGAACCTTTCTATCACTAATAAGGCAGTTTTTTCCACTGTATTTGGTTGTTCTTAATTCCTGTACTTTGCTAACTCAAATTCCCAAGGACATTAAATGTTTTACATTTTCAGACCTGAAAGATGCCTTTTTTATTTATATTTTTGCACCCAGGTTCCTAATTCCTGTTTCCCTTTGAGGAGGCTACACAGCTAACATGGAAAGTACTTCCACAAGGCACTTAAGATGGCCTCCATCTCTTTTAATAAATATTACTTAAGAAGGTCTCCAACTCTTTTAATAAGTATTATCTAAAGAATTCACTGGGTTCTCTTATTCTCAGGTTAAAGTTTTACAATATGTTGATGGATGACATTCTCCTCTGTGCTTCAACTGAGAAGTCTTCTCAATTATCTAGCACACAGAATTTATAAAGTCTCAGTCTAAGGCTCAGCTTTAGCAGACTTCAGTGAAGAACTTAGGCCTGGCCTTATCAGAAGAAATCAGATCATGAGTTGAGGGGATAATTGTGTCCATTTTCTCTAATTATTTTTCCCAACGTTTTAATCAGCTAAGAGGATTTTGGACATTTTATCAATTTTTGCCAATTGTGGATAACCAGGTATAATGAAACAGGTAAATTATCATATCACCCTATAAAATAAACTCAAGAATCTATGGCTAAGTTGCTGAGCTTGGTACCAGAAGGTCAAAATAAGTACATTTAACCAGCTAAAACAAGCCCTACTAACAGGACCTCCCCTCAGTCCTCCCAGAAATTAGATATTTTATTTTCATGTTGCAGAAAAGAAATGGATGGCCTTGAGAGTCTTAAATCAGTCTTGTGGTCCAGGCAAGCAGTTGGTAAGTTACCTAAATAATGACTTGAAGTTTGTGCTTAAAGAATAAACAGACTGCCTCCAAGCCATTGTAGTAGTGGCCATGCTGGTGTCGGAAGCCACAAAGGTGAACATCAAGAATAATTTAATTGTTTACAGTTATCCTAAAAGAAAGTTTCTGGATAACAGAAAGTCTGTTTTCTAAAATATCAAGCTTTGCTGCTGAAGAATTTGCAATTTGGTTAACAACCTGATTTTGCATCCAAATCACTCTTCCAAGAAAAAAGTGAGAAAGCTGAACATGATTTTATAAAGATACTAGTAAAAATCTATGTAGCAAAGGGATGTCAAAGAAACATCCTTGGAAAATTTATAATGGATTCTCTTCACAAATATGAGTTCTTTTTATTACAAAAGAGACACCAAAGGCAAGGTATGCAATATTCACTTTGAATAACATTACTGAAAATGTGTCTCTCTCATCAGGCATAAGTACTCAATTCACTGAGTTACTTGCATTCACAAAAACACTCAAACAAAGCCAAAACAAGTTATAACATTTATACTGTTTCTAACTATGCTTTTATTATTATCTATGCCCATGCTACTTGGCGAAAAGAAATTTCCTGTCTCCTATTAAATATCATCAGGATATACATAGTTATTCCTCATGTATTTTCTTTTGTGGAAAGAGGTAGTAATACATTTTTTCTGTCAGAATTTTCTCCAGAAGAATAATTCCATCAGTGCCAATTTAGAAAGACTATTTAAGAATAAGTATATTTTGCTGCACTTTATAGAAATAATTAAGTAAATATAAAATTATAGCTTATTTTACCATAAATTCATGCCTATCATAAACAGTTTTTTACAAAAAAGAGAAATAAATAAATACAAATTGTGTATCAAACATTTTTTTTAAAGAGTTTTGCTTTTGCTGCCCAGGTTGGAGTGTAATTGCATGATCTCAGCTTACTGCAAACTCAGCCACCCAGGTTCAAACAATTCTCTTGCATCAGCTCCCTTAGTAGCTGGGATTTACTGGCATGCACCACCATGCCTGGTTTTGTATTTTTAGTAAAGATGGGGATTCTCCCTGTTGGTAAGCTTGATCTCAAACTTCTGACCTCAGGAAATTTACCCATCTTGGCCTACCAAAGTGCTGTGATTACAGGTGTATGCCAATTTGCCTGCATATGTTTTAAATCTTGTCATACATTTGTAATTATCTGCTTGTCTCATTAGTTGTATTTAGTATTTGTTTATAGG
>NW_016108068.1:159339-161484 GCF_001604975.1 Cebus imitator | reverse complement strand
AAATACAAAAAGATTAATATTGTAAAATAATGTAACAATATCTTTATTGTGGGCAATTATTCTACACATATTGAAAGGTAATGAGAGTACTTAATATGCCCATAATTGAGGGTACTTAGTTTTGGGGCATAAGACCAAAGAAGCTCAGCAAATTTAAGCCCCGGGCAAACAAATTTCTCATGCATAACTATAGACCTCAGTTATCAGGAAAAGTCAGTAGCCTGAGAATTAAAAAGAAAATTATTTGTTACACTTTAAGTTTTGGGTTACATAGGCAGATCATGCAGGTTTGTTACATAGGCATAGACATGCCATGATTGTGGTACAGAGTGAGGAAATTCTTCAATTATTTAGAAATAGAAATATCATTTAACCCAGCAATCCCATTATTGTGTACATACCCTAAGTTTTATAAATCATTCTATTATAAAGACACAGACACAGGTATTATTGCAGCACGCTTCACCACAGCCTAGGAATTTTTAAGCTAAGCTTTCCGGTCACATTTTAAGCATAAGTTTTGATAACTAAATGGTTTCTTCTCACATGGAAGCAATCAAACTCCAGATAGTACCGTAAATGAAAACACTTATCAAAATGCCATGTTTTTAAGAATCATACCCTGACCTCAGGTGGAGCTCTACTGTTGTATTTACTTGCACATCTACCTTCCCTAGCAAGAGGTAGCTGGAAAGATTAATGCCCAATTTTTCTAACAGCAGTCAGTGTCTTCACACCTGAAGGGGACAATTGGAGAGAAAATTTTAGTTGTTAATGTGGGTCCTTGGTAAAACTTCTTTAAACAGAGACGCAGACTACAAAGGCAGGCTGCAGGCACAGATTAGTAAACTTACAAAAATCTTCAGTCTACTCTTAGGAAGAAGCAAGGCCAACATAGACATATCTTTGTTTTTTGTGCATAAACATATGCCCCCAACAATGATGACTGAGAAACAAAACCCAACATTGAAACAACTTTGTCTTTGTATAGGCAACAAACTTTCAATAACCAGTAACATATTATGAGTGGTACATGTGAGGATACAATTAATTTCAGTGTGCATTTTTCTTTTTTATTTATTTTTCTGCATACACTTTGGACTTTAAGCTGAACTGCTACGAATCATCATGTCAGGGTCTGATTCGACCCTCCCCAAGGTCGTGGACCAAGCTTTTATTTCAGCACCTGATTCATTTCAAACAAAAGCCCAAAAGTCAAGGTGAGTGATTCTTTTTTCAGGATCAGTCATCATGCTCTTCCATTTATCAGGTAATGAGGATCCCAAACCCAAGAATCACAGTTGAGTAGATTACTTGGTTCCCACTGTGGAGAGCTATTTTATTTTTCTTCTTAAACTCTCCTTCCAAATTCAGTTTGTGTGCCCCTTCTTTAATTTTTTTGTCCCTGAGACAAATAGCGTATTGTGATACTTCATGAGAAAGACTGCCTACATTGCTGTGCATTGGTGAGACTGGAGCAATTGAAGCCTGGAAATTGAGCCCTGGAATGCATAAGTCTTGCTGGACCATCTGAAAATTCAGCCCTGAAGTGAAACCTATGCTGATGTAAAGAGTCCACCACCCAGTTGTCACCACCACAGGCTGGACAGTGTTGAGGTGTAATCTTCTTGTTTTCTCAGCAATTCTTCATGGAGTATCCTGGCTTTGCCACACTGGTAGCAGTTAGAAGGTGCAGCTCAAAAACTATGGATTTTATAGAATGTTAATTTAGCCACTAGTGTCTTCGTTCTGATCTTGTTTTAGCTCTTTTTCCTGCTTCTTATCCTGGGCCCTGTTGTAAAAGACCAAGACAGCCACTCCACAAAATTTCTAAGGTACTCTTTGGTCCCATAGCCTGCTTTTGTAGTTTACTTCTGTTTTGAGGGGTGAAAAATTAACTTGCCTTCAAAAGATTATCTGTATTTTATTAAAATCAGGGGATATAGAGGTTTGTTTCACAAAATTTTCTCTGTTTGTCCATATAAATTGAGATATTTTAATCTGTTTTTAAATTCAATGTGGCCAGTTTATATTATTTGAGCAGTTTGGTTTGGTTTTTTTTTGCAAGCCTTTTAATATGCACATCAGAAAATGGTTTTCCCATTCATCCATGAAGTTACTAGTACTTCTTGGCAAATGTACTTT
>NW_016108068.1:150025-159213 GCF_001604975.1 Cebus imitator | reverse complement strand
ATATAAAGGAACAAAGTCTAATAAAAATCCCCTTAAGTATTTTTTGTTTTGTTTTGCCTAACACACACTCACAGATAATTTGATAAGAGAATAAGACACTGCATAAAAACATCTTTGTTCTTAATATGACACATATACTTACAGAAAATAAAGTCTGTTTCTTTCACTCATAGGGCTTCAGTGTGTTCCAGTGAACACTTTTTTCTTTCTTTCACTGTCTCTCTTTCTCTCTTTCTTCTTCTTCTTCTTTTTTTTTTTTTTTTTAGATTAGGAACTGAGACTCTGTAAATCTACTCCTAAGCTGCTTATTAGTCCTGGGTCAAGGTTATGAGCTGTGTCAATGAGTGCTTTCTCCAAGACTACTAAGCACACTCATTTCTTACTGGGAATGTAATCTTTTCTTAGTTCATAAAAGCATCAAAACTTGCCTCGTAGTGATAAACTCACTCTGTTTCCTGTCTCTTCCGTAAATAGTTATTTAATTTTTTGCTTACTAAGCTTTCATTCCGATTCACCGGGAAATATAAAAGCCAATATTATTGTATTTAAGGTTTCTGTGACTTTATCCTGCTACTAGATTAAAAAACGGAGAAGTCAGGCACGCTATCTCACATCTATAATCCTGACCAAGCTGGTAGGATTCTTTGAGCCCAAAGGTTTGAGACCAGCCAGGGAAACATATTGTGACACTGTCCTTCCAAAAAAGAAGGTTAACCAAGGGTGGTGACAGGCACCTCTGCTCCCAGCTATGTGGGAGGCTAAGGTGGAAGGATCTCTTGATCCTCAGAGCTCAACTGTGTAGTGAACCATGTTTAGACAGTATAACTGAGATTCTGAATCAATATAATAAAATAAAGAAGTGACAAACCATAAAACAATAATTTTATATGTGTGCTATAAGCACATTTTGTAAAACAAGAAATTTTTGACATAAAAGCATACGAAGATAGGAAGAGCACTATGGAAAAAATGTTTTGTATAAGGTCAACACTAGGTTTTTTATAATCCACACCATATTATTATACATTTAAGATATTAATTATAATACACTTGATAGCCAATAAGAAAATAACTATGAAGGCATACTGAAGAGAAATGTGGCATCAAAATTGTACCCTAAATAGCAAACCAAATTATTTCTTCTCAGTAATTATTTCAAATGCAAATAAGTTAATCTAGTTAAAAGATGTAGATTGGCAGAATTACTTTTTTTGATATATTAAAAGGGATAGGAAATAATTAATGTAAACAGTAACCAAAATAGAGCTAGAGAAACTAAGCAAATATCAAAAATGTTTAATTCACCAAGAAGATATAATACTAGCAGATTCTTAGAATTTATGAAACAAAAATGAACAGATATGAGGGGTTTTACAGTTCTGTGTAATAGCTAATTTTTTTAACATCCTGCTTTTAACAATTAATGAAACAAATAAACAGGTGTTCCATAAAAAAATAAAATAAAAACCTCCTAAACAGCAACATAAATAAATTAAAATTATCAGAAACTTATAAAACACTCCACTCCACGAGATGATTACAAGTTCTTCTGAAGTGCATGAAGGTCAGTCTCCATGCTGTCACTAGAATAGACTTTATGGTAGGCCACAAAGCAAGTTTCATTATATTAGCATTAATTGAAATCTCACATTCTGGAAATGACACATTATGTTTTCTCCAAACACAGCAAAATAAATATAGAAACTCATTTTCTAAAAACTAAAAACTGTATAATATTTAGAAACTAAACTTTACACTCTTCAACAACCAATGATTAATTGAAAAATCTACAAGAAATTAATTGTTCCTTGCTGGTAAAATCACAACATACTAAAACGTCTGGAATGCAGCAAGATGAATCCTGAGGAAGATACATTAAAGAGAAGAAATGTAAAATCTGTAACATAAATTTATACACAAGAAAGTAGAAAAAAGAACAAACTAAGTAAGAGTAGTTTTACCAAAAAATGGCATAGTCATTTACAATAATTCTAACCCCCACACCAGAACATACAAAGTAAACCAAAATAAGTATATTATGTGGTAATTATCAGCATCAATACCTCAGAACTCAAATATGAGGGTGAAATAGCTCTGATGGTGACAGAGAAGTGAAGAAACCAGGTAGATGATAAAGTTTGGTTATGTGTTTATGACTGTTTTTTCCTAGTATGCTGGCAACCAAGTGTGAGGAAAAAAATAAAGCCTTTGATTTATGGTTATTGTAGTGGAGAAAATAAAGTTAAAGTAAATAACCAGCTTCTCCAACACTTTTGATTCCCAGCCAGAAGAGGCATTCCTGCCTTTAACCCACAGGAAGCCTTGCAAATGCCTGAAAAGAGAAAAATTCTTGAGGGCTACCAGGGACAAAGCAGTAAGGCAGCACTACCATCACCAGTCTGGATGTCTCAGTCACAGTAGATGCCAAATCGAGTGCTTGTGCAGCAGTAACATAACAGATATATTTTATAATTTTCCTGAGAACAAACCCATATCAAACCTTCACACACTGTTAGGATATTCCCTTTAACAGAGGACTGGCAGTATTCCCAAGTTTGTTAGAGCTGTGGCAAATCTAGGCTTAAGGTGCCATCTACTGCCAAAAGGTAATACTGAACTAATAAAAATAAATCAAACAAAACCCCCAAAATAGGTATGTTGTTAAAAAAAAAAACCCTGAAAACAAACACCCTAAATAAAATACAAAATAAAATAAATACAAAATAAAATAAAATAAAAAACACCCTAAATAAAATAAGATAGAGTTAAGAGTGAAGTAAATAGCCTTGCAAAAAAATAAATGTATAACCACAAGACATAATAGCAAACAGTGAATCATTTTAAATGGGCAGAGCAATGAAACATTGATCAATGCTAATTAATGAGATCGTTCTCAGTGAGTTCTCTCATCAAAAATTAAAATTAGCAGTATTCAAGAAACTCAGATCACTACAAAAATATAGAAAAAATAAATTTTTGATAGAAAGCTTTAAAAATGGAAGGAAATACCTTTAAAAATATGAAAATCATGGAACAGAGAAACACATTGAAGTCAAAAATTCAAGAGGCTGTCAACAGCAGAAAAGATAAAACAGAATAAATAATCAGTGTGAATGCTGAAACAAGTTATTACTGCCAAGTTTAGTGTCTCATACCTGTAATACCCACACTTTGGATGACTGAAGTGAGTGAATCACTTGAGGTTAGGAGTTCAAGACCAGCCTGGCCAGCATAGTGATACCCATTCTCTACTTAGAAAACAAACAAACAAACAAAAATGGCTGGACATAATAGAGCACTCTTGCACTCTCAGGTGTTCAGGAGACTGAGACAGTTAAATCAGTTGAAACTGGGAGGCAGAGGATGCAGTGAGGTAAGACCCTGTCATTGCACTTTAGCCTGGACAAGAGAATAAGATGAAAGAAAAAAAGAAAGAAAGAGAGAAAGAAAGAGAAGGTAGGAAGAGAGGAAAAAAGGGAGGGAGGGAAGGAGGGAGGGAAAAAGGAAGGAAGGAAAGGAGGGAGGGAGGAACACAGGGAAGAAGAAGGGAGGCAAGTAGGGAGACAGGGAGGGAAGAACAGAGGGAGGGAGAAAAACAAAAAAGAAAATTAAAATTTTCTTTTTTAATTTTCTAATTTTTAACTAGGAAATGCACAAAGGGGAATAACACATAAAATGCAAAAAACGAAGAACACTTTCAAGATATGTTACCTCACAGTAGCAAATCCAAAAATTAGTAATGATTAAGACAGACCTTAGCAACAGGAAGGTATAGAGTCCATATTCAAATGAATAATAACAACCTTCCAAAATTTGAAAAAGTTATAAATACACAGGCTCAGAAAAGTCGCAAACTACAAAAAAAATTGACACCCAATAAAACTACCCCAAGAAAAGTGGTAATCAAACTCTCGATGTCAGGAAATAAAGGGGATTCTAAAATCAGTAAGAAAAAATAGTTTAAAAAATAATAATAATAGAAGAATTGGAAATCATTCAGAAAAAATTTGTCAACAACAAATTTTTAAGGAAGACACAATATTAATCAATATAAAGTGTGACATCACAAACATAATTTGAAGGAAGGTAACAGTCTAGAATTTTTAATTTTTTATATGTCAAAAGTTATTAAAAGCTTAAAATAGTTTATTACTAATTATTATATGTTTCCTATGAGTCAAATTTGTCATAAAACAAGAAATAAAAAGAAAGGAAACAAACAAACAAACAAACACCATGGAAGCTACACCAACAAAAAAAAATACAAAGGAATTAAAGCTTGTCACTACAGCAAAACAATAATTGCTAAAAAATGTAAATGTAGACTGCAAGAAAGGATGAAAGAAAAAAAATTGGGTTAAATGATGAGTTACAGTTTATAAAGAACTTGTAAATCTCAACAGTAGAAAAACAAATAACCACATTAAAAAGAGCAAAAGCTTGTAATAGACATTTCTCCAAGGGACATGCAAAAAAATGGGCAAGTATGTGACAAAATATTAAGCATCATATCATCAGTTACATATAAATCAAAGGTACTATGAGACATTATCTAACTCATATTGCAATGCCTATTATCAAAAACTCAAAAGATCACAAATATTAGCTAGGGTATAGAGAAAATGAAATTATTACATGTTGTTGGTGGCAATGTAGATTGTTATAGCCATTATGGAAATTGGTATGAAGGTCTCTGCAAAATTAAAATAGAACTACAAGTGCCCCCAGCAAATCTTTTTTTAGGCGTATGACAAAAAGAAATTGTATTACCATCTTATAGAGATATCTTCACTCTAATGTTCATTGCAGCATTATTTACAATAGCTAATATATGGAAAAAGCCTAAGTGTCCAATATGATGAAATATTATTTAGCACTAAAAAATAAGGTCTTGCCATTTCCCACAACATGGAGGAGCTTCAAGGAAATTATGCTAAGTGGAATAAGCCAGACACAGAAAGATAAATATCGCGTAATCTCACTTATATGCAACGGAGTACAGGGTGGTGCCAGGCTATTTTGTTGTTGTTGTTGCTGTTCATGAGCTCTCAAAGCTAATTCAGCAAGAATTTCTTCATTACCACAAAAGTTGCACCATGCTCTTCACAGAGGATCCACTCCCATAACCCAATCATCTCACTCTTAATCCCATCTCCAAAACTCTGGATCAAATTTCAACAGAAACTTTGCAACCTCAAATATCCAAACTATAGTAGTAACTATGAGAGATTACAAATATGTGAATTAGCTTCAGTATAGTAACCTTTTAAATGTCAATATGTATCTCATAGCATCATGTTTTACACAAGAAATACACATAATAAAATGTATTTTTAAAGATAAGCATTATAAGTACTCATATATCTAATTTCATTAAGCACATAATTTAATCATGTATTCCAAAAAATGTGAATTGCAGTCTCCTCTTATTTCACAGATGTCTCTGTTCCTTTCAATTATCTGGACTTCTTAGTGTTCTGAGCTGTCATCCTGGGATGGAGCTCAGTGTCACCTCAAGAAACAGAATGGTGCATTTTCTGCTGTGTGGCTCTGGTTTGGGGGCAACCGAGGGATAAGATGCTGACTGCATAGCGGCTTTGTAGGGCATGGGGGAAGGGTGAAATTCCGCAGGCCCTGACCCTTCAAGAACTCAGAGTGGCCTTGAGCATAGTGTCCCACTAGACACAGGAAAGTCCCGTCCAAGGGGATGTGGAAGTGCAGCTGCACAGATGGCCTAGCTTGGGATCAGTACAGCTCAGGGAGGTGTAGCCTGAGTGTCCCGACTACTCTCTGCGTACCCAAGTACATTCGCAGGAGACGTTCTCTTATCCAATTTAGCACATAGGGCACCAACTGCCCTATCTGCTGATGGTGGAGAAGCTAGCCTGGGTTTCTGCTCCCTTTCTCAGTGGAAGGAGCTACTCTGAGATCTCCCTCTGTGACTCCTGTGCCTCAGGGAGTGGAAGCAAGGCCAAAAGTTTTGTTGTTGTGGGGTGGGAGAACTTGGAGAGGAAGCAACTCCTAAGTAAGTCTGCAACTGGTCTGCTAATTATCAGAAGCTCAAAACAGCCCTTCACCAGCACTTGGAGCAAGATCAGAAGGGCAGAACAGAAGAACACAGTGCCAGGAGGGGTCCCAACTTCCTCGAGCCCTCAGACAACCCCAAAGTTACCTCTGGGTGTGTGGAAAGACCTCAGTCATCAGACAAGTGTCCCAAGGGCCATACTCTCCTTGTGTTTGGGTAGCTAATTTCTGAAAGCGACCAGGTCTAGGTAGTCATACTAGTTACAGAGACAGCCCTTCACCAATCAGTAGGTTAAGTTCTTTACTGTGTGTAAGCAAGATCGTTGAGGCAAAAGATCTGAGGCTTCGGAATAGCTCAAGTGGATCTGTGGCTGTCCTTCTACATTTGGAGTTTACTGTGTGGGAGAAACACATCTTGGGCTGGAGACAAGGGTGTCATGTCACCAGAACAGGTGTTGGTGACTTGATTTGAGGGACAACAGAAGCACCATGATTTGGGATGTCCTGTGACAGTAATTATGGGTTGTTGGTCACTCTTTCCAGACTAAAGACAGGGCAAGAGACAAAAGGATATTTAGGTGGTCCTGGCATGACAGCCTTTTCTGGTCAGCAGGGCTGCTCCTGCCTGTTTGGAAGGAGGTTGAGACTTAGAGTCACACAAAACCTCTCCTCCCATACAATAACTTTCAGGGGGATATCAAGAAAAGTGGCCTCCACAGTTCCCAGAGAGCGAGGACCATGGGAGCAACTGTGCTTGGGACTGGACTTTCCTGGAGACATGATAACCTGAAGGTCACTGACTGACAGGTACTTTCGCCCATGGGCTGTGGAACCACCTTACCTATTCAGTTTCCCTAACTCCTCAGGTGGGGTTCAAAGCATGGAGTGAGCACAGGGATGACATGGCCCTGACACTGGGATCATGTCAGAACCCAGGGAGGGGGAAACCACCAGCAAAGACCCCACATCAGGAACCAGGGTTGGGTAGCAGCTTCTTCTGACCCCCAAACTTGCTCCCACAGTCTGACTCATCACCTGAATTCATATCTATTTTTGAGAATGGAGGGGACAGTCTTAGAAGAAGACACAAGCAAGCCTACCATCTAAAGACAAACCAAGCTGTCATTGTGGTGTTTATTTCTAATATTTTGTCTGTTTTGCTTTTTTCATATTCCTGCTACACAACAGGGTTTTTTGAGCACCCTCCTTGCACTCTATGATCTTCCTGTGGTGAGGGGGATCATGTAAGGAAAAGAAATGCGCAGGCTGACCAGCTGTGGAGCTGGGACATGTGGGGCTGACCCACATCTTGTCTGGCCCTCACAGCATGTGCACATTGGCTTCTTCTTTCCATTTACCATTATGACATCTGCATCCCCCTTGACACCACTTGTGCCTGCTTATATGTGGATCCCCCACTATCCAGATGTGTGATTCTAGGCAGATTCGTGTGACCTCTTACTTGTCAAATAAGGACCCTGCTAGGACCTGACATTGGGACACCTGCAAAGGTTAAGTGGGAGTGGTTAACAAAAGCATAGATGGGCCATGGAGACACAGTGAGCATTCATAAAATATTAATTATTTATTATGAACTGCTGCCTAATAGTCCTTTAGGACCAACCATCATATGGACCCAACTAGTTTGCTCTTGCTAATTTTTGTTTCTGTTTTCAATACTGGAGACATGCTTTATTGAAGGTCATTATAAATAAGCTGCTAAGGTTGTTTAGAAACCAGTAAGTCTTTATTAAGGCCTCAAGGGGCCAGGCCAATCAGGCACTAATCTCAGCCTTTGCATCCTCAGGGAGAATGGTAAAGGCCATTCAGTTAGTGATATTCTGGGGCCCACAATCTCTAGTGGCCAAGTTGAAACCTGGATCCACTTTCATGAGATTGGCTTTAATTTCCTCACAGGCCCCACTGCTTCAGCCTGAGAGAGCCTCAACTTATCAAAGGATGGTGTCCTTTATGTCCCACCAGGGTGTCCTGGAGGGTGCTGAGATGTACCCTCCAGGGTTTGGGTCTGCCCGTGATCCTGCCACCTTCCCCCTCATTTTCTGTGGCCCTGGCTTCTGCCTTCTACCTGCTGGCAGTAACATGCTGTATCCCTTCCCGGCTGCAACAGTGGTTGATGACTCTAGCACTGTGTTCCCCAATAATGTTTTCTTCCTGACTGGGCCGTTAGTCTATGGTTATGTGATGGGCTTCATGATGCACCCTGCAGAAACCTCTATGGCTGTACCTGTTGCTGCCCTTGCTGATGCCTACAGGTGGATCTGGTTTGGAGAGACCTTAAGTCTCTGAACTGGATGCTGTCACCACTTGTGTCTTGTTTGAGGGTGTATAAGTAGGGTCAAGGTTAATATGTGGTATTTATTAGACCTGGAACCATTACGACTGGAACAGAGATACTTTTTGAACTGACACCCCAAATTATTCCTCATATATTTTCTTTTGGAAATAGGAAAGAATTACCTAGAAAGAGATACTACCGTATGTGTTTCACTCAAGTTTCCTAATTTACATGTTAACAATAGGTGCAACAGAGGAGGGCTGAGTTGCTTAGATTCCCTATCTCTCCTCTATCCTCAGCCAATGGTAGAAATAGCATGATGTTTGTTTCTTTTTAGTTTTCATTTGTAGCTCTAAGTAACTGTAAAGAATATATATTTAGGTACAGATTTTGTTGACCCACTACAATAGAATCTTGTGACTTTACTCTTGTAGAGAGGATATTGGCACTGTGAATTTACCTACATATTTTAGTATTCTATGGTTATATAAATACTTTCATTAGCTTTCTGTTTTCTTGGAGTTTATAATTGTTTTTCTTTCTTTCTTTCTTTTTTTAAAATACATTGTCTGCTTTCATCACATGCTTAAATCTTCCAACATTTCAAACATCCCATCTGAAAAGTCACTGTTGGGAGCCTCTCTTTTTCCTTTTCCCATCCAAGCAACATCTCCATAGGCTTGTGGTGGAGTTGTCATTCTCAGAGCTCCCATAATTGCCTCTCTGGGTTTGTTGCAGTGTCTCGTGTATTGCAGATCTTATTATTTCTTTCTTGTCTCTTATTCTTTAATGTCTTTTATCTGCCTTCAAATTTCATTAACAATTTGACAGAGACAGAATGTTGAGTTAAATGTACTTTTTTCTTCAG
>NW_016108068.1:135422-149901 GCF_001604975.1 Cebus imitator | reverse complement strand
GTGTTTGTGTGGGTGTGTGTGGTTGTGTGTGTGTGTGTCTTGATGTTCTGAAATCTTACACTAATGGTCCTAGGTATGAGTCATTTTAATCTTTGTTGCTATTAAACCTTTCTTTCTAAAAAGCAAAGTTTTTATAAACTCTGGGCATTGTTGTAAAATTTTGTGATTTGTCTCCTTACATGTTTTCAATTCTTTCTTTAAATTTTAAGTGCTATTTAGATACTGCAACTCTGGGATGAATCCCCAAAGAGCTAACTTCTTTCTTTATGGAATTTTAAAAAATTAAATGTGATTTAAAAATATTACTTAATGATATTTCTTAATTTTTGTGTTTCATTTTTTTAGAGTTAGAATTATACACATTAAGAGAAATTCCATGTGTCTTTTAAAATCAGTGAATTTTCTCATCCTCCTATATTTTGTTATTTTTTATGGAAGCAACATTTTATAGTTCCCTGGGACTATCATGGCAATGGCTTCTGGCCCCTCCTTGAATAGAGGAAGCTGGGGACCCAGAAAGAGGAAGAAACATAGAGACACATTTCTCTGGAGGCAAATTGTCTGTTTGATCATATCTGTCTTTCATTTTCTTCTTTTTAAAAGCTTCTGTACCCTCATGTTTACCTGTGTGCAATTATAAATGATGCTAGAATGGGGCAGTCCCTGAGCTTCCCTGATCCCTTTGCAGAAATCTTCACCTTCTTGTTCCTTGCTGCTGCATGGACATCAAGATGCTCTCCCTCCACTTGCATGCAGACCATAGAACTACAGATGTTGCACTAGTAAGTTTTTTCCTTATCTTTGTCTTGGGGAGAGAATGTGAAACTGATTTCTCTACTAGATGGAACCAGGATGTTCATATTAGCATTTCAACATTTTCTCTGTCTCTGAGGTTATGCAAAGTTCTGCATGAAGGGAGAAATAGCAGAAAGCAAACATGAGGACAGGGAGGTCATTTTGACTTATGAAGTTCCTGGGCCACTAGTTACTGTGTTAGGTGGTCACTTGGTGTGCAAGAGGGAGGACTATGTGAGTTTTTTCCTCAGGCAGTACTGTGTCTGAGCTCAGAGCCATTTTAAAGCTCATTGTACAGCCAAATGGAATCTGAGCAGAAGGTAACCTCCCTACTCAAGTCACAGCTTTCCTAAATGTCAACCCAAAGCTGCCCAAATCTACAGTAGCTTGTCTTTGAGAGGGAAAGGTATTCTGAGATAGCCTCTGTAAAGTCAAACAGAAAGGAAGGTAGTGACAGCTTTCACCCCAGAGACATCTTGGTAAAGCTTGGCTAGATGTAAAAGCAAAAACCATTAAGGGCTGATAGCCAAGTGCTGTGTGCACCAGCCACAATTGGAAGCTGAAGTCATGAGACATCCTTCTGCACAAGTAGGAGAAATTGAGTTGCAGACTCTGACTCCAGTCTCTGGTACTAAAGGTGTGTCAGATCCAGAATGACAGCAGAATTTGAGGTCAGCAGAATTCAAACTTGTTTCGGCCTGTGAAAGCCTGGAAAGGCTGTTTGAAATTGGTGGTTTAATGGTTCCTTTCTCACAGAGGGAGGCTGAGGGTCATGAGTGGTGAGCCGGGTTCACATGGCCTGGGCTGGCTGGCCTGAATTCTGTGTAACCTTGTGTAGTTTGCAGTCTATTTTGTACCACTTATGAGCTGTGCTCCTGCCTACAGACCTGTGTCCATTAGTGATCACCAGAATTAGATTCCAAGGATGTGAGTGTGTGCTTCATCTGGCAGCTGAGATCAGATTGGCTCCAGGTAGGTATCCAGTAAGGACAGAATTATAGGATTCATATGAGAAAAGGGGTAGCAGTCCTCCAATTACATGCTCTGCTTGCTGAAACAGCTATGTTGTGTGAAAATCTACCACTTACACTATTGCCATCCAATAGTGGAGCTGAGAGGCTCAGACAGAGGCTTCCACAGCCAATGTGTTCCCTGAGTCTTGCTTTACATTTCCATGTGGCTGTCCTAACCCTTCCTCTTACTTTGCCAACCCTTATGTCTCCTGCCCATTCTTACTCTCAGCTGAGAATTATTATTCATTCTTTAAAAAGAAAACATTATTCTTTGTTTAAAAACAAGTTATTTGATGTTGGATTGGGATAAAGTAAACTGCATACACGTAAATGAAGGAGCTCATGGTTTTCTCCATGCGACTATTTCATCCACTTCAAGGCCACAACCATGACAAACGTCATAAAAATGTAACCTCCTCCCTCACATGCTAATCTCTCCATGGCCACCCTAGGGCCACAGACATGCCATGGTGTGAATGTACCACAGCTTGTTCACACTTCTCCTGTGGATGGGCATTTGGGGAACTACTGGTTTGGGACCATTATGCATAAGACTATCTTGAACATTTCTTTATGGCTGTAGTCTGTGAAATTGTCTTTATTTCTCATGGTTTATCCCTAAGTGTACAGTGGCCACATCATGTCATGTTCGGCATGCATTCACCTTGCTAAGAAACCACCAACCCTTTTTCTAAGTTCCTGCTCCATTATTTGCGTTCCCTCTTGTTCCCCTGCTTTATGATAACCCCTCTTCTGCACACTGCAGGGCAATAACTTCTTCACATACGGCCCTTTCTTTACATTTGGAGTCAGCAGCTTCTCCTCCAGACGACTTCTTTTTATGATGCCATCTCTAAAGTTGCCTTCTGTGATCTATGTGTAAACATTCCCCTCTAAACACCCTATGTATGAGAGGTTTTAGGGAAAAGAGTCTGTCTTGATGGATGTGAAGTACCTACAATATGTGTGAGAGAAAGATGACTGGGTGCATGTTTTCACCCATTGCTCTAGAAGAGAGATCATCATAGTCAAGAGAAATAAGTCAGGGTTTGGTCTGGACACACATTTATGTGACTCACACATTTTTTTTCTAAATGACACATCGAGACCTGGCTGTGGGCTGGATGATAAAGATGAAACCACTTACAAGCTGTGCAATTGAAGGTGAGTCACTCAATTACCTGATCATGGCTTTCTACTCTTTACATGGTACTATCCGTATCTTGCAGAGTTGCTGTCAATTCACCTGAGCAAGACATAGTGTTCAGAAAATGCTAATTTTCCTTTGTTGAAATATAGCTACCCATGAATATTATGTGCTGAGTTCTGCATTACAGTAGAGAAAGATTTAGAAGACCTTGTAAACACTGAGGAGGCATTACTGATCACTGAGTGTCTGTGAAGATAGCAGAAGAAAAGTAACATGGAGCCGTAAATGGCCAGTGGGTCTGTCATAGGTAGTCACAGAGGCATGAGTGGGTAAGGAAAGGGATCTTGCCACCCGCCCACCACAAGTGTCAGACTATCAGGGGATGGTTGAACACTTATCAGGTTGCTTCTCTAAAATGGATACCTTAGCATCTAAAGCCAGGGAGAGAGAAGATCCTACTGATCCTCAGATATTAACATTGAAGTGTTAATTAAATGCAGGCAAGCACCAGGGAGAAGTAAAAAGGGCTTCCAATAAAATCTCAAGTATTGGGTGAGTGGACTGAGCCATGCACATTAAGAGAAAAAATGGTGGAATATGACCATTTTGTATCACTCCACTGGGAAAGGAGATAAAGCCTCAAAAAGCATGTGTACAATTTCTTAAACACACTCCCTATAGTCACTTCCAGATGGTAAAAAGGGCACTATGCATTTAAGCAGCCTATGCTAAGGGAAGAATCATGGAAAAGGGTGAACGACATGCTGGGGTTGGGCCAGCCTATAGTGTCCCTGGATGAAGATTAATGGCCTCATTTGTTCTTCAAGTCCCCCACTTGGATCTCTTCCCAGTACATTTTCCATTCTTTCCTGCTCTAAAGCTTTGTAACAGACATCCATCACTGGTGTATAACTTCCCTCAGTCTCTTTTTCTGCTTTATGAACTTCAGTTGAGTTCTTTCTTCTGAAGAGGCAGGAATTCATGTTGCTAAATACCTGGATGGATGTGCTGCCAGTAACACAGATACTGTCGACCAGTAACAGGCCTAAGAGCTAGTGGGCAGTGTGGCTGGAGTATATGCCCATAATGTGGTATCCAAGACCCCAGGCAGATCCTGACTGTGGAAAGTTATGAATCTCAGGTTACGGGCACACTGTAGAAAGAAAGATCATTCTGCTGAGGAAATACTTTGGATAGATATTTTTTAATTGAGGTAAAATTCCCATAATATAAAATTAACTATTTCAAATGTATAATTCAGTGACATTTAGCATGTACACATTTTTGAGTCACTACCACCTCTTACTTCCAAATTATTTACATCATCCTAAAAGGAAATCCTGTACCTGCTAAGCAGCTGCTCCCCAATCTGTCCTCCTTCTGACCACTGGGAAATAGTAATTTGTTTTCTGTCTCTAAGAATTTACTTATTCTGGACGTTTATATGAGGAAATTTTATACAGTATGTGACCTTTTGTGTTCAGCTTCTTTACATTCAATGGTTTTGAATTTCTTCCATATTGTAGTATTAGTGTCTCAATTCTTTTTAGAGCTGAATATTATGCAATTGAATGGATACATGAATTTTGTTTTTCTATTATTTGTTGGTGGACAACTGGTTTGTTTCCACCTTTTAGATATTGTGAATAATTCTTCTATTAACATATGTGTACAAGTTTTTTTGTGAATACCTGGTGTACATACTTTTGTGTATATATCTGGGAGTGGATTTGCTGATGTTATAATTCTGTTAGGTTTTTGCAGAAACACCAAACTATTTTCCACAGAAGCTGCACCATATTACATTCACATTTCTCCATTTCCATATCAAGCCATTGTTAATTTAGGTTTTTCTTTAAATAATAATTACAAATATAACTGTTGTGAAGTGATATCTTATTGTGGCTTTGAGTTGCATTTCCCTGAGGTAAGTGATGTTGAGCATCATTTCATGTGCTAGTTATGTATGTTAGGAGATAAGTATTTTCAAGTCCTCTACCCATTTTTTTAATTGGATTGTTTTCTTTTTGTTATTGAGTTGCAAGAGTTTCTTTTATATCCTGGATACTAGGGCCTTACCATATGTATGACTTGCAAATATTTTGTCCCATGCTGTTGGTTTTCTTTTCACTGTACTAATCGTGTCTTTTGATTCATGAAAGACTTTAGGTTTGACAAAGTTCAACTTACGTATTTTTTGTTTCATGTGCATTCAGTGTCATATCCATGAAATTATTGATAAATCCCATGACAAAAAGCACACAAAAAGTTGTTGAGAGCAGTAGCCTTTGGGTAAATAAGTATCTAAACCAAATGAGGTTACCATTTTAAAATCATTAGAATGTCAGTTTTTTTAAAGAATAAGTTCAAGAGTATGTAGAAAAATAAGGGCTAATCTCCAGAATCTACAAAGAACTAAAGCGAATATACAAGGAAAAAAATAATAACCATTCAAAAGTGGGCTTAGGATATGAACACTTTTCAAAAGAAGATATATTTAAGGACAACACACATGAAAAAATGCTCATAATTACTGGTTATTAGAGAAATGCAAATCAAAATCATACTCAGATACCATCTTACGCCAGTTAGAATGATGATCATTAAAATATCTGGAAACAGCAGATTCTGGAGAGGGTGTAGAGAAATAGGAACACTCAAACATCTGGTGGGGTGTAAACTAGTTCAACCATTGTGGAAGACAGAATGGCGATTTCTCACGAATTTAGACATAGAAATTCCATTTGACCCAGTAATCCCTTTAGTGGGTATATAACCAAAGAACTATAAATTTTTCTACTATAAAGACAAATGCACACGTATGTTTATTGCAGCCCTTTGTACAATAGCAAAGACCTGGAATGAACCCAATGCCCATCAATGATAGACTGGACTAAGGAAATGTGGTACACACACACCATGTAATACTACACAGTCATAAAAAACTATGAGTTCATGTTCTTTGTAGGGACTTGGATAAATCTGGAAAGGATCATTCTCAGAAATCTCACACAAGAACAGAAAGCCAAACACTGAATGTTATCACTCATAGATGGGTGTTGAAAAATGAGGACACATGGACTCAGGGAGAGGAGCATCACACACTGGGGGCAACTAGGGGAGGGTAGGGGAAAAACAATGGGGGAGTGGAGAAGGTGGGGAGGGATGATTAGAAAAAAGAAATAAATTTTGATCATTGCTTATGAGAATGTGAAATGACAGAGATGTTTGCACAGAAACATGAGCATACTTAGTGCCACTGACATATACACCTACAAATGTTTAGGTTGATAAATGCTGTGTTATGTATCTTCTTTACCACATACAACAAAATGTTCCTCAGAAGTGGCCCTGAAATAGCTCCATGCATAATGAAAAAGAGCCTTATTTCCTAAAGTTAGCAAAAGCCTTTTATTCATACTGGTCATACATACTCCTGGCTCTTCCAGACTGACAATGATCTCACCAACCAGGGAGATTCCACTCCACTTGATGCATTTATACCCTTTTCATCATCCTGTTTCCCTTTCAACTCACTCCTTGCCCTCTCCACATTATTGTATGTCACATGTCTGTTTACCATTTCTGTAGAGTTTTCAATACCATCATAAAGTGGGATCATACAACATGTGATGTCTTTAATCTGGCCCTTTTTGTTATTACTATTGTGTTTTCATTATTCTAAAATTGCTGCCAAAAAGGAGCATGCATGTGTTGTAACACAGAAATTCAATTTTTAAAAATGTACTCTAGGGCTGGGCAAGATGGGTGACCTCTGTAATCCCAGCCTTTTGGGAGACTGGGAAGTGTGGATCATGAGGCCAGGAGTTTGACACCAGACTGGCCAATATGATGAAACCTCATCTTTACAAAAAATACAAAAATTTTGCCAGGTTCACTGGTGCATGTTTGTAGTACCAGCTACTCTGGAGGCTGAGACAGAAGATCCAGTTGAATGTGGTAGCTGGAGTATGTATGGATGGTCTATGGAGCCATTGCCACTCTGGCAGCTACTGCTTCTCCTGAGTGGATGACTTGAAGTCTCAGCCTTCAGCAGAAGCATCAAGGAATCAGTAAGCAGTGTTTGGTATGCCTGTTTTCCATCTGTATCTATTCCTTGGTGAGGTATCTATACAGGTTTTTACACTTTAATTGGGTTATCTTCTTGACTTACAGCGTTACTTTCTATATTTTACATACAAGTCATTTTTCAGATGGGTTTACCCCATTTTTCTTTGTCTGTGGCTTGCATTTTATTCTTCTAAAAGGATCATATATATATATATATGTATACATATATGATGTATATATACACACACACACACATCATCATCATGTGTATATATATATATATATACACATGTACATATATATATATATCATCATGTATACACACACACACATCATCATCATGTGTATATATATATATATATATATATATATACACACATCATGTACATGTATATATATATATCATCATGTGTACACACACACACACACACACACACATATTCTTTGAGACAAAGTCTCCCTTTGTCTCTGAGGCTGGAGTAGAATGACACGATATTGGCTCACTGTAACCTCTTACTCTTGGGTTCAAGGAATTGGCCTAATTTTTTGGTATTTTTAGTAGAAATAGTGTTTCTCCATGCTTTCCAGGCTGATTTGAAACTCTTCACCTCAGGTGATCCATTCTCCTTGGCCTCCAAAATGCTGTGATTACCTGCTTGAGTCACCGTGACTGATATTAACAGGATTTTTTACAGAGTAGACATTTCAAATGTTAATAAAGTCCACATTATCAACTTTTTTTCATGGACTGGCCAATAACTGTTTACCAAACACAAGGCCATGCAGATTTTCTCCTATTACAACTTTGCACTGGGGAATACATATAAAATTATATGTATATAATTTTATATATTTCACTTTAGGTTCTGGGTTAGAACCTAACCAGAACAGCCAGAATTTTTTCACAAGTGCACACATAGCAATGTTTTTTACTGTCTCCAATGTCCAGTCACCTATGTCTGGCATTTCTCCCCATGTTTTCCCTCCCCAACCTGCCTACTTCCACTGTCCATTCTCTATTCCACCCAAACAGACACCAATGTGAGATGCTCCCATCCATATCTCTATGTGTTCTCATTGTTAAAGAGCCACCTATTATTGAGAACATGTGGTGTTGGATTTTCTGTTCTTGTGTCAGTTTACTGAGAATGATGGTATCCAGATTTATCTGTGTGCCTACAAAGAATACAAATTCATCATTTTTATGGCTGCATAGTATTTTATGATGTATATGTCCCACACTTTCCTTGTCCAGTCTATCATCAATGGACATTTGGGTTGGTTCCAAATCATTTTTTATGGCTGCATAATATTCCATGGTGTGTAGGTGCCACATTTTCCTTGTCCAGTCTATCATCAATGGACACTTGGGTTGGTTCCAAGTCTTCGCTATTATAAACAGTGCTGCAATGAACATACATGTGCATGTGTTTTTATATAGAACAATTTACAAAGCTTTGAATACATACTCAGTAACAGGATTGCTAGGCCAAATAGAGTTTCTATTTCTAGACCTTCGATGAGTTGCCACACTATCTTCCACAATGGTGGAACTAATTTACGCTCCCACCAACAAGGTAAAAATGTTCCTATTTCTCCACATATTCTCCAGCATCTGTTGTCTCCAGATTTTTTAATGATGGTCATTCAAACTGGAGTGAGATGGTACATCAGTGTGGTTTTCATTTGCATTTCTGTAATGAGCAGTGATAATGAGTATATTTTCATGTGTTTGTTGGCATCATATATGTCTTGTTTTGAAAAGTGTCTGTTCATGTCCTTGACCCACTTTTGAATTGATTTGTTTGTATTTGTGTGTTTGTAAATCTGTTTTAGTTCCTTGTAGATTCTGGATATTAGCCATTTGTCATATGGGTAGATTAAAAAAATGTTTTCCCATTCTGTTGGTTGCTGCTTCACTCTAAGGATGTTTCTTTTGCTGTAAAGAAACTGTAGTTTAATTAGATCCGACTTGTCTATTTTGGCTTTTGTTGCCAATGCTTTTGGTGTTTTAGTCATGAAGTCCTTGCTAATGCCTATGTGCTGAATGGTTTTGCCTAGGTTTTCCTCTAGGGTTTTTTGTTTTTTTGATGTTAGGTCTTATGTTTAAGTCTTTAATCCATCTGGAGTTTATTTTAGTGTGAGTTGTCAGGAAGGTGTCTAGCTTCTGCTTTCTGCACATGGATATCCAGTTTTACTAACATCATTAATTAAACAGGGAATTCTTTCCCCATTGCTTGTTTTTGTCAGGTTTGTCAAAGATCAGATGGTTGTAGATGTGTGATGTCTCAGAGTCCTCTGTTCTGTTCCACTGGTCTATATTTCTCTTATGTACCAGTACCATTGTGTTTTGATTACTGTAAGCTTGCAGCATAGCCTGAAGTCAGGTAGTGTGATGCCTCCCACTTTGCTCTTTTTGCTTAGAATTGTTTTAGCTATGTGGGCTCTCTTTCGATTCCATATGAAATTTAAGATGGTTGGGATCCCAAATCAATGTGCAGAAATCTCAAGCATTCCTATACACAAATAACAGACTGAAACACAGCCAAATCAAGAATGAACTGCCATTCACAATTTCTACAAAGAAAATAAAATACCTAGAAATACAACTAACATAGGCTGCAAAGGACCTCCTAAAGGAGAACTACAAACCACTGCTCAAGGAAATAAGAGAGGACACAAACAGATGGAAAAACATTCCATGCTCATAGTTTGGAAGAATCAATATTGTGAAAATCCCACACTGCCCAAAGTAATTTATAGACTCAACGCTATCTTCATCAAGGTACATAGCATTTCTAAGCCAACATAACCACATATTGGAAATGGAAATTCTCTATGATGTACACTTTTTTCCTTTTTCCTTCACAGCAACACCACAGCTTGTTTTTTCACTGTTAACATCAGGCTCTAAATATCTTCTCATTTGGAAAGTTTCTGCCTCTAGCAATCAGAAGTACAATGCATTCCGTAGCCACATTAATCTCCCTATTGTTGCACTGGCAGAGAATTTGCCACTTGATCCATTTAAGGCTTCTAATCTATTGTCTCTTAAGACAGTTCTTAATTAGAGGATTTTAAGTCCAGAGGTTAGTCAGAACCATTTCTATATGGGTAAATGCTTTAGCATAGGCCATAATAGCAGAATATAGAGTAGGATCTAGCAGTTTAGGGAGGGTCCAAATTTGGTAGACTCTAGGTCCTAGCTTCTAGTTCCCACTGAAGAGGGAATTATATTTTGGGAACAGTTGTTATTATATTTGCTCTAGCCTGTAGACTATAAACCAGTTTCTCCTAAAGGTGGTCCAGTCTAAGCTCAGAGATGGGAAGGAATGCCTCGGGGTAGAGAAATAAAATAAAGTTGTTTGGGGAAATTCTCTTTCACTGTCTCAGTCACAATTTTGCATTGACAGTTTTAAAAGCTGCCTTTCATTCCTCTGAAAACATCCTATGTGCTCACTATTAAGTCATAACTTAATTAAACTTTCTTGGTTTCATCTGTGAGGTTACTTTATGCACAGTTCAAAAGATGAAAAAAATTATAAACTAAGAGTAATTTTAATTGCCAACAGTCAGTATACACTGATACATCTTAAGTCATTAGGAGAGTGTGTATAAAGATTTAGAAATTTTTGAATTTGAGAACAGTGAGACTACACATTTGTATCACATAGTGTATCATTCCCTGTAAGTCCCCAAAAAGTACCATATAATCAAACATACTAGTGTTTCTACAAAGAGTAATAGATATTCCCTTTATGGATGAAGGGTAAATAAATGAAGATTTAAATAGCTTCTTTAATAAAGGCTTTATTACCTCAGAAAGTGAGTTACAATAGCAATCTTATTTTTAAAAGCCTTTCTTAATAGAGCTTTTTGAATTAGATAAAGTACTTTAAATGTCTGTTAATTATGGTTTTGGAAATACAACATTGAATACACAGACCTGGTGGGATACAAACCATTAAAATAAACAAAAAAATTCAAAGTTCTCTGAAGCATATTACAGAAAGTATGTGACTTAGATTTGGAGAGAAAAAAGCATTTTGCAAGACTAAAGGATCGATGTGAGATATTCAGTTTGACTTGATGAACCATTACATGATCACAGATAGATTAAACTTAAAATATCTCACTGGCTATAACAATAGACCACAGTAAGGAAGTATTCAAAATTATCAGTAGAAATTTGTGGTTGTTCTGTATTAAGAAAACTGCTATGTGAACATATGTGTGGACAGATTTATGAGCTCTTTATGTGTTAGAATTAGCAAATGTTGATAATTTGATATTGGAGAAAGTGGAGCAGCAGTAAGATGATAAGACCTATATTTGGGATGTGATTTAGTGAATTAAGGGAATAGAAGTGAAATTTACTGTTGGAAAAAAGAATCTGCTTCAGCAGACTCCACTTTCAAACCACATGGGACACCTAAAGATTTCAAATTACGAGTTGGACACGTATGTCTAGAATGTTGAATCATATGCAGAATAAATATAAAATGGGGAAATATGTGAAAGACAAGCAGATTTTAATTGTACACATGGTCTTCACATTTAATGTTTGATAATTCAATTTCTTGTTGAGATAAAGAATAGCAATATATTTGTAATAGGAATTCTAAATTAGTAAAACCAATATGCAAAAATTGTATATGTCAATATGTGTGAAGCAAAGCAGTTATATTTTATGTGCTCGAGGTATTTCTTGGTAGAATACATCAGATGAAGCTGCTAAAACTTTGCTTCATGTAATGCCAGTGAAGTGCATATCATCAGAATCCAGAGTAGTTTGAAGTACTATTACACCAAGATTTCTGATTAAATTGCTAGTCAGTCACAATTTTTCTATAAAGCAATAATTGTCATAGTTTATTCCTCTATTATTTTAAAACTTTTGTTATTGGTTGTCAGATTCAGTTAAAATATAAGCCTCTTCTGATTTTATATAATTCATATAATGTTTTATTTTGATGTAAAATCTCTGTGGTTATTTTTAGACACAAAAGGCCAGGAAATGTGTTGTGTAGTTTAAAAGAGAGCAATTTGTTAGTTCAAATTGGTTACAATATATTGTGTTTCAATAATTGAGCTAATTTGCTCCTTCCACCTTCAATTAGTCTTTTAATTTCTGCTCTCTATGAAAGCCTGCTAAATGAAACATTGTTCTCCCATCCTGAAACTGACATTAGTCCGCCAAGAAGGTTGCTGGTGCTGAGCAGGGAGTTCTTCAAAGGCATTGCCCATGTGACAGTGAGATCCAGTAATCCCTGAGGTGGTTCCAAATTTGATCCTAGAAAATAAGAGACAACTTGCTCTTGAACAGGATGAGCACATCCTTACACTTCTGTGGTAATATATTTTTCATATTATCTTTGAATTATTTTGAACACTTCCTCATTAGACTGTTTTCTTAATTCACCCAATGTATTATAGGTTTTAAAATGTATTGCAGGTTTTAAAATTATTTTATGATCTTCAGCCATAGAAGCAGTCTCAACACCAAGGCAAGACACAATTGTAATCCTCATTCAATTTTACATACTGTTTCGTGGCATCCAGGAGTTTTGTGGTTCAAAATTTCCACCCAGTGTTGAAGAGTGGCATGTGTGGGTTTTGTGCCTTTGCTTCAGCCTGCCCAAGAACATGTTTCAATCATTCCAAACTCAGAATTTAGACCACAATGTCCCAGAGTATTGGGAGTAAGAGCTTTATACAATTCAAAAATGGCTTGATTTAGTAAATTTTCTTATTGAATTGAACCTCCATTTATTGTTCTTTTAAATGGGTTCGTTATAATTTTACATATTTACAAAGTGCAAATGATATTTGGATACATATGCACAATGAGCAATGACCAAAGTCTTTATTAGCATATTTGTAATTGGTATATTAGTCATTGCAGAGATTTAATATTTATTTGTCAAGAATGTTTGAAATCTAAACTTCTCATTATTTTGAAATATATAATAAATTATTTATAACTGTAACCTCCCTGCTCTACAATCAAACTTTATAAACAGTTTCTTCTAACTGTATTTTTAACCTATTAACTTACTCATTTATTTGTTTGCTTAATGTCTTTCCCAGCCTACAATGATCTGCCATGATATTTTCTGTGTCCATGAAATCAACTTGTTTATTTCCCACATGTGAATAAAAACATGCAATACTTGGTCTTTATAATTTCTGTCTAATTACACTTAATGTAATGTTCCTTAAATTAAGCCATTTTCTGCTTAGTGTTTAGGTAATATATTAAAGTTCTTATAAAACTGAAATAATCATCCACCTAAATTTTACCTTAACTATTACCAAAATTCCCTGGGTATATAGTATTGTAGTTTGAAAACAACTAAATGAACAAAAATGATTTGAAGGTGTTTTATGACCCTAATATAGTAATCTTTTCTACCTCCTCTTTTACTTAATTCTGGTTTCTCTTCATTAATAAAAATATTCAAATAAATTATTTATGGGACCAACAAGACTCTAAAAACCAAAATAAGTCAGCGATTTACTACTTTGACTTTAAAAATATAATGAAAGAAATTAAAACAAACACTGAAAGTAATTGAAAATAAAAGATATGCATTATTTTATATTTCTTTTTTTCAAAGCATTTTACTTCTAATTTTTACTATTATTGCTTATTTCAAACAACAGCTATTATAACAGAGTTCACAGAAAAGTTATTTAAAAGATTAACAAAATAACACACACTTAGGTAATATTGTAAAGTTTGGTCAGGTAGTCAGGAGGTAAGATAAATAAGTCCTTTGCTATATAAGTCACTTCAGAGGAATAAGCTACTCAGTCTTTCTATGATTCAGTATCTCTTGTGAGAATAATGCATTTTTGCAAATTACATGAGATAATTTACATGATGGAATAAGAATTATCAACATTTAATAAATACATCTATTCACAGCAGCTTGTGAAAGAAAGGAGGGGGAGCATAAACAAAAGCTTCAAAGGTCCTAATACTGTAGTCACAGAGCAAAATACCATTATTTTACAGACACCTAACATATTTCTGTGTGGTTTCCTCTGTCTTTGGTTTGTCAAGCAGAAATAAACAAAACCCAATTTCTGCTCTGGAGAAGTTTATTGCATAGAAAATGTAATTAGGCAGATATGCATGCCACATTGCAGTGATATGACAAAATAAAACACAAGCAACCAACCACAAATGTGGGATAATCAATATAAAATTTCATGTTCTGTCTGCCTCTTTTACTTCTTGCCAATATGATTAGCCTTCTCCATATGTATTCAATTCAACAACCTAGGGGTAACATAGATTATATCAGAACTTATATTCCAATTATTCTTTGAACAGTGGCTGTTAACCAAGAGTTGGTGAACATCTTGTATGAAGACTCTACAAAAGTAAAGCTACAACCATTGTAATGCTTCAGAGGTATGGTTTATTAGGTTTAGAAAACAG
>NW_016108068.1:128021-135412 GCF_001604975.1 Cebus imitator | reverse complement strand
GATGGTATGGTTTATTAGGTTTAGAAAAGAGGAACAAAGTTTGTGTTTTATTTTTTGTTACACAGAGTTCTATAATAATATATTTCTAAACTGTTTGTGATTCAGATGAGCATTCTTATTCTAGTAGATGATTAAAACTTACCTATTGAACAGTATTATAAAATCCTGCCTTTTGAAATTTTATTTTTAGGTAATTTTTTTATTGTGAGAGCATTTGCTGTGCATTGTAAGATGTTGACCAGCATTTCTGTCCTCTTCCACTCAATGTCACAGTAACCTCTTTTCCCCACAGTTGTGAAAAACAAATTTGTTTGTCTTGTTACAGCAAAATTGCTGATATAGCCTTATTCTAGAGATTTCTAATGAAAAAAACAAAAGGTAACTTGAAAGATTTGGAAAAATTGTACAGGAGATCCCTCAGATTCTCTATTGTTTTTACTCGCCATCTTTTTCTATATTCATATTTTAAGTTGGGCCTATATTATATTTTCTTTTGCAGGATAGTGTTAAAAACACACGTGAAATGGGCATTAAAGAGCTGAGATTTTGATGTCCCTCTTGGGGTAACAATGAAGACACTGGGTTTCAAACTCAGGAGAAAATGTATCACTGTTGTGATATGTTTCATTCATTTAAATTAAGTCCTGAATTTTGGTACTGAACTAGTTATAATGACCTTATAAATATTTGTCAGCAAATCTATGTAATTGAGGTCTATAAGTATTATGTCTTTGAGTCATAATCTTGATTTTCTTTCTTTTTTCTTGGCCTACTTTATTTTTTAAAAGCCTTTCAATCCTGAAAAATTTGCAGTATCTGTAAACTGTGCGCCTCACTTTATTTAAGAGATATAGTAATTACAATTCAGAAGTGATTAAAAAAGCTATGAAAAATCAATGAGCAGTATTAATTTTCCTCATATAAATCAGTTTCCTTGATGGAGTTTCATTTTATCTTATTTTATTTTATCTTACTTTATCCTACTTATCTTATTCTAAGATGAAATCTCACTTTGGTACTCAGGCTGTAGCGCAGTGGTATTATTTTGCCTCATTACAACCTCCTGCCTTCCAGGTACAAGATGAGTTTCTTTATATGCCTTATAATTTAATAAATATAATTTTAATGCACTCTTTCAATGAAAATAAATATATTTTTATATGTGCTTTCAAAAGTAAATTTAGAATTTTACTTTTTGTGTAAAATTCTCAGCTTTTAAAAATCACTTTATAGTATCTTATCTAGAAAAATGACCACATTTATTAAATTATACATAGTATTTTTGTGAGAATTATTTTTGCAAAACGAAGTGAAATTATTACAAGATATAATATGTTAAATTATTTTAAACAAACTTAGAACTATTTCCTCTGAAAGGACATGTTTTTCCACACTATACTTTGTAGTAATATCTGATGTGTTCTTCCAACTTAGTAGAAATCAATTAATTATTTCATCTTTCCTTCATCCAAAATTTCAAGCTATAGTTTTTCAGGCTATAGTTTACCTGCTACTATTTATCCCGGTTTTGAACTAATTATAGCATTAGCTATTAGCTGTGTAAGAAATTTCAAACTGATACTAGATTGTTTAAACACAACAATAAACAGTGATTATTTTAATGTATAAGTGTATTTTTGTTCATTGATATTTTAGTATTTTATTATGTGATTTACAAAAAATTGACTGTGCTTTTTATTTTTTCATCAAGCAGTTTAACATGTTTCTCAGTTTGAGGATATTCTGAATCACATTGTAAGAGTTTCTAGGTAAACTCACTACTTAAAATGTCAGAACTTTAACTGCCCTGTGGAATCTATGGAGAGAGAGGAGAGGGCTTTTTATTTTTATTTTTTTCCCTCTGCTTAAAGATTTTTTTCTTGCTACATTTGATTTATTTAGCTAATATATTAAAATAATAAATATATGTTTTAAAAAGTTTAATCTTTAAGAAGACTTATGTTGTTAATTTATTTACCTATGTTTATGCATGGTGAATTTGTATTTTCAAATATAAAATGTAATATATATATATAAACACTAAAATTTTTTTTCTAACAATTTTATATTTCTGGTAGAGACTATCTCCTTTTATGCACATTTATATCCATATAGCTGTTCATTTATACTTTACTTTTTATAAAATGTAAATTTACAACATAGGATATGGTTAACTTAATTTTGTACATAGTAACATACCTATCAGTATAAGAATAACTGTTCAATTCTTACCTTTTAGCTATATAACTTAAAGTTTAATGTGCTCCAATTTTTGTAATCCACCCCTAAGATGGTGATTGATGTTTAAGCTGTCTTTAATTTTACATAAACCAGATAGGGATTTATACTGCTCACAGTGATTTTAAATACATCATCTCAATGACTCTTTTCATAATAAAACTGTGAATATAGGCAAAGCAATCGTCACTATTTACTAAAGAAAGAAACAGATATTTATACTTATAGCATCGTTTTTATTAGTCAGAATCCTGTCTTGAACTGAACTTGTCTTACATACAATTAAAACTGAGAAAACTCGAATGTTTTGCATATATAAAGTCCAGGCAAGAGTGAATTGAATACACTTATTTTAAGTGGAATAGTTTTTTATTTAGTTAACTTATAATAATTAAAGTAAGTTGGTGTCTAACACATTGAAATTTAGTATGATACCATCTTGTATGACTCAAAAAAAAACTGTTACAGAAAAAAACGACTATTCATATACAAAGGACCTTCATAGATAACCCAAAGATTTCTTTTCAGTAACATGAGAGCCTAAAAAGCATTTAGCATATATATTCCAGGTGCTGTAATGGAAAACAAACAAACAAACAAAAAAACAAAAAAAACCCACTACATTGGGCTAGTATATTAAAAGTGTTGACAGGAAATACTTACAAACAGAAATCTTATTTCAAAAACAACTCTCCATCAATTATGACATTCCCAGGTAGATGCTGTGAAAGTTTGTTAAAACTAGTCAATATTTAGGAAAATGCTTCATGAATTATGGAAGAGTGAAATAAAAGGACACTGGACAGCTGAAGAAATAAAGGTGAAAGTTAAGATGCATACATAGGAAGTTATAGAAGCTATAAAACCTTTTAACCATGCACAGCTACACAATTTTTTACATGATTAAAAAAGATATTGCTATCTTATTGTTTTTGACACAAAATGCATGCAAATGTAAATCTGAGAGCTCAGTAACTAAAATGATGGGCATTGAGTTTAAAAATTGTAATTTTGGTGTGCTACTGAAGATAAACTAGTGTGACTTTAAGTTTTATAACTTTAGAATGTTAAATTTAGTTGCCATAGCAACCACAAAGGAAATAGTAATGGTTCCCTAGAAAGCTTTCTACATTACACGAGAGTGTGGGAGCCATGGATTAAGCTGCTTTCTCTTGAGGTTACCTATCCCTGCATGGAGGCACCCTGGGTCAATGCCTGAAGTGTCTCACCAGGGAGTAAGTACAGAGAGACAAAGCACATACTATGGCTGCTTCTTCATACAACTTCTACCCTAGCAGTGAACAGAAAGTGGGAGAGACTTATTCGTGCTCAGCGATTGGTAGAGCAGTGGACACAGTGCCATTCACAGATTTGTTAACAGCAAATTGAAAAACAAACACCAAAATCTATTCAACCATGAGAGGCAAAAAGAGAAAAGATATGGATAATGGAAGACACCAGCCTTTTGACAAAAGGGTGCATTTCAGCATGAGGCTAATGGAAAGTGCCAGCACACACAGAGACATTGTGGTGAGAAAGAAAGATGGTTTCACCCAGATCTTACTATCAATCAGATCAACATATAATAACACATTGAATAGAGAAGTAATGAATGAAATACAGAGTGCTCTTGTTAGAGCTGCTGCTGATGACAGCAAGTTTGTGCTGCTCAGTGCAGTTGGCAGTGTCTTTTGCTATGGTCTTGATTTTGATAACTTTGTGAAGCATTTAAAATATAATAGAAAAAGAGCTAGTGTTAAACTAGTGGATATCATCAAAAACTTTGTGAATACTTTTATTGAGTTTCAGAAACCTATCATTGTATCAGTCAATGGCCCAGCCATTGGACTAGGTGCATCTATACTGTCTCTCAGTGATGTGGTTTGGGCTAATGAGAAGGCTTGGTTTCAAACCCCTTACACAAGGCTTGGACAGGGTCCAGATGACTGTTACACAATTACTTTTCCAAAAATATTGGGAAGAGCAGCTGCCAATGAAATGTTGATCAATGGGTGGAAGATGAATGCACAAGAAGCACTTGCCAAAGGCCTGGTCTCTCAGGTGTTTTGGCCTGAAACTTTCACGCAAGAAGTTATGGTTAGAATTAAAGCGCTTACTTCATGCAATTCATTTGTTCTGGAGAATTCCAAAGATCTTGTGCACTACAACATGAAGAGAGAGTTGAAACAGGCCAATGAGAGAGAGTGTGAAGTCCTGAGGAAAGTCTGGGGATCAGCACAAGGAATGGAATACATGCTGAAATATGTGGAAAATAAAATTGATACATTTTGATTCTCAATTGGTCTGCTCTTGACACTGGACTAGGCTGAACAGAACTCACTATTAGATTTAAGATGCATTAATCCATCCTCACAGCTTGAGAAAATTCACCCATAATTAATGTTTGTGAACAGAACTGAAACCATCCAAACTATTTGTTATCAGTGACATTTTAAGCATTGCAGAATTTAAATAAATAATGGCAAAACATTTTTTCTTGCTCAAGTGTTATTATTTTAGTCACATCTACAAATCTAAGTGTATACTGGTGAGCCCTAGACTGTTTCTTTAAGCTCCTGTTTTATTTATGGATAACACTATACTAAAAAAAAAAAGGGGGGGGTGTTTCTTTAAATTTGAATTACTGAAAATACTGAAATAGAATCTGTTAGTTTTTGCTAGAAGCCTGAGTCTAAAAGAGCATGAGGCAGCCTCCATTCCTATCCCACAAATATAAACAAAGGACTACCTGATATGTTGCATTTGTCTTCATGAAGGCAGAAACACCTCAGAGAAAGAAAATTCTGAATCAAAAACCTTATCTTTCAGGATAGTATTTTTAATAAAATAATCAACTGTGTGCAGTGGCTCATTTCTGTAATCCCAGCACTTTGGGAGGCATAGGTGGGTGGATTGTCTAAGCTCAGGAGTTGAGACCAACCTAGGGAATATGGTAAAATCATGTCTCTACTACAAATACAAAAAGTTAGCCAGGTGTGGTGGTATGTGCCTGTAATTCCAGCTACTCTGGAAGAATCACCTGAAACTGGGAGGTGGATGTTGCATTGCACTGAGATGGGATCATTGCACTTCAAATTTGTGGGCAGAGTGAGACTCGCTCTCAAAAAAAAAAAAAAAAAAATCCAAAAGTCATTATCCCAAGTAAAACATGCTAAAGAGTAACACTGGCATATCAATTAATTTTTCTTTCATTTTTAATTGTCTAGCTCTTAGTTAACTTAGATAAACCATTATCTCTCTAGACTAGAGTCTGTTGTGCAGTATTAGTGAATCATAAAATCATTTAGGTAGAGATGTCTAATCAATAATGTTTGTAATGTCATTCTTAGGTTAACTGGGATTATGTTTTATTTGATAAGTTAAAATTCTGGACACACCATTAAATTCAGAAACTCAAAACACTCAAAAACTTTGCTTTTTTAAATTACCATAAATTTTCAATTTTAAATTACTGGTGTACACTTTTATATGCACAGCATTTTTAACAAACTCTACATATTCTGCTATACATAAGCTCCCTGAAGACCATTCACTTGGGTTTTAAGAAGCTTTATTAGGGTTGGGTGCAATGTGTCATGCCTCTACTGTCAGCACTTTGGGAGATTGAGGCAGGAGTTCTAGAACTGCATGACCAACATGTTGAAACCTTGTCCCTATTAAAAACACAAAAATTACCCAGGCATGGTGACATGAACCTGTAATGCCACCTATCCAGGAGGCTGAGGCAAAAATTGCTTGAACTGTTGTGTTCAGCCTTTGAGCATAGCAGGACACACTGGCTATGGCAGGATTAGAAGCTTTAGGTGCTGGAAAGGGTGCCAGCTTTCTGCAACCCTGGCTTCCACAATAGGCACTAGGGAATGCAGTGTAAGCTTAAAGATGCCAGACTGCAGAGACTCAAAAGTGGTGTGAAGCCTTGGATTGTGAAACATGTAGGTCTAGGCTTTCTGAAATGCTGTAGCTTTTCTCTTCCTTCTTCTAGTCTTGTTTCTCACAATGTAGTGAACGAGGGTGTGTGTTTTTCAGCTATGTTTGCGGTATTCGTCTGTTTACTTGCTGCTGGTAAAGACAAACCTGAGGCTGAGAAGAAGAAGAGGTTTAATTGAACTTATGCCACATGGCTGGGAAGGTCTCAGAATCACTTCAGTTGGTGAAAGGCACTTTTTTCATGGTGGCGTCAACAGAAAATAATAAGCAAAAATAGATGCCCCTGATAAATCTATCAGATTTTGTGAGACTTATTCACTATGCTAAGACTAGCATAGAAAATACTAGCCTTCAAGATTCAATGACTTTCTTTATGTTCCTTTCACAATGTATGTGAATTCTGGGAGCTACCATTCAAGGTACCATTGAGCGGGGACACAGCCAAATTGTATAATTCTGCTCCTGAATCTTCTAAACCTCAGTTTCTCACCTTTTACACTAATCATGGCTTTAAAGTCCCCAAAATTTTTAACTCATTTCAGTAGTAACCCAAAAGTCCACAGTCTAAAGTATATTTCAAAGTGCTCTGCTGTGTGTTCGTTCACCTCAGGAAGTTGCATGTATGTTTAGATTCAGAGAGTTAGAAACACGTTTCTTCTAAAAGCTGCTTTTGGATATTCCAGAGTGAATGGGAGTATATGCTGTAATGAGAAATGTCTGGCTCTTAAAAACGGAGCTATCTAGCAGAATGGTTGTCAAGGTGCACATTCAGCTTACAGAGTTAAACTGATATGTGTATGTAGCAGTTCAGAAACACTTTTTTGGGAGAATCTAGAAACAGATATTTACAGCTATATACAGGCATGTAAGAATGAGAAGTAAGACTGCGTCTAAAACACAGGAGAAACGTATATTTCAAACTGCTCTGCTGTGTGTTCGTTCACCTTAAGAAGTTGCATGTATGTTTAGATTCAGCGAGTTAGAAACATATTTCTTCTAAAAGCTGCGTTTGGAGCTGAATCAGACTATATCCTGTAATGAGAAATATCTGACTCTAAAACAAAAACGGAGGTATCCAGCAGAATGGTTGTCAAGGTGTACAATCAACTTTCTTCTGCTTGGTCAATTCAGCTGTTGAAATTTGTGCATGCTTCACAAAGTTCTCATGTTGTGTTTTCCAGCTCCATCAATTCACTTATATTCCT
>NW_016108068.1:125621-127548 GCF_001604975.1 Cebus imitator | reverse complement strand
CTTCTGCTATCTTTGTCCCAGAAGAAAACCTGCCAAATGTCAGTCTGAGCTCTCCTTTATGAGGTGACTCTTTGGATATACTGGGGACAGGGAGCTGCTTGAGGAGACTGTCTATTCTTTATAGGACCTCAAGTGCTGAGCTGTGATCTCTGTTGTTCATTTAGAGCTGCTGGACATGTACATTTAAGTCTGCTGCAGCAGAACTCATAAACCCCTTTTTTCCCCACGTGCTCTATCCTGGGTAGTTAGGGCTTTATTTATGAGTTTCCATTATGCTGCTGCCTTTTTATCATGGCTGCCCTGTGCAGTGAGGAGACAACCTAGTCACAGTCTGCCTGCAGAGGCTTTGCTGAGCAGCTGTGGGCTCTGCGCAGCTGCCCTGTGAACTTCCATGCAGTCCTGTTTATATGAGTATAGTTAGAACTGCCTCAGCAAAGCTGGCCCACCTCTGTAATGGCAGACTCTCTCTGTAGTGGTGGGCTGCCTCAGCAACAGGAAATACAGAGAACCCCACGGAGATATTCCTCAACAAGAGTAACCCCTAACACATAATTGTCAGTTTCACCAGGATGGAAATGAAGGAGAAAATGCTAAGGACTCCCAGAGAGAAAGGTTGGGTCACCCACAAAGGGAAGCCCATCAGACTCACTGCAGATCTCTCAGCAGAAACCCTGCAAGCCAGAAGAGAGTGGGGGCCAATATTCAACACTCTTAAAGAAAAGAACTTTCAACCCAGAATTTCACATCCAGGAAAACTAAGCTTCATCAGTGAAGAAAAAATAAATTCCTTTGTGAACAAGCAAGTACTCAGAGATTTCATCACCACCAGACCTGCTTTACAAGAGTTTCTGAAAGAAGTACTACACATAGAAAGGAATAACCAGTACCAGCCACTCTAAAAACATGTCAAAAGGTAAAGAGCATCAAAATTATGAAGAATCTGCATGAACTGATGAGAAAAACAGCCAGCTAGTATCAAAATGGCAAGATCAAATTCAAACATAACAATATTATCCCTAAATGTAAATGGACTAGATGCCCCAATCAAAAGACATTGACTGGCAAATCAGATAAAAAGCCAAAACCCATTGGTGTGCTGTATCCAGGAAACCCATCTCACATGCAAGGATACACAAAGGCTCAAGATAAAGTGATGGAGGAAGATCTACCAAGCAAATGGAGAACAAAAAAGCAGGAGTTGCAATTCTGATCTCTGATAAATTAGACTTTGAAGCAACAAAGATCAAAAGAGATCAAGAAGGACATTACATAATGGTAAAAGGATCAATGCAACAAAGAACTAACGATCCTAAATATATACACACCTAATACAGGAGCAACCACATACATAAGGCAAGTTCTTAATGACTTACAAAGAGACTTAGACTCTCATACAATTATAGTGGGAGACTTTAACACCCCATTGTCAATATTGGACAGATCAATGAAACAGAAAATTAACAAGGATATCCAGGACTTGAACTCAGACCTGGACCAAGCAAACCTGATAGACATTTACAGAACTCTCCACCCGAAATCCACAGAACATACATTCTTCTCAGCACCACATCACACCTACTCTAAAATTGACCACATAATTGGGAGTAAATAACTCCTCAGCAAATGCAAAAGGACGGAAATCATAACAAACAGTCTCTCAGACCACAGCACAATCAAGTTAGAATTTGAATTCAAAAACTGACCCAGAACCACACAGCTCCATGGAAACTGAACAACTGGCTCTTGAATGTTGATAGAATAAACAATGAAATGAAGACAGAAATAAAGATGTTCTTTGAAACCAACGAGAATGAAGACACAACATACCAGAATCTCTGGAACACATTTAAAGCAGCCTCTAGAGGAAAATATATAGCAATAAGTGCCCACATGAGAAGCAAGGAGAGATCAAAAATTGACACCCTAT
>NW_016108068.1:121925-124681 GCF_001604975.1 Cebus imitator | reverse complement strand
CACCACATAAACAGAACCAAAGACAAAACCACATGATTATCTCAATTGATGCAGAGAAGGCCTTTGACAAAATTCAACAGCCCTTTATGTTAAAAACCCTCAGTAAGCTAGGTATTGACGGAATGTATCTCAAAATAATAAAAGCTATTTACAACAAACCAACAGCCAATATCATACTGAATGGGCAAAAACTGGAAGCATTCCCCTTGAAATCTGGCACTAAAAAAGGATGCCTTCTCTCACCACTCCTATTCAATATAGCACAAGAAGTTCTAGTCAGAGCAATCAGGCAAGAAAAAGAAACAAAGGGTATTCACATAGGAAAGGAGGAAGTCAAATTGTCTCTATTTGCAGATGACATGATTGTATATCTAGAAGACCCCATTGTCTCCACCCAAAAGCTTCTGAAACTTCAGAATAAGCAACTTCAGCAAAGTCTCAGGATACAAAATCAATGTGCAAAAATCACATGCATTCCTATACAACAATAACAGACTTAAAGAGAGCCAAATCAAGAACAAACCCCCATTCACAATTGCCATAAAGAGAATAAAATACATAGGGATACAACTAACAAGGAATGTAAATGACCTTTTCCAGGAGAACTATGAGCCACTGCTCAATGAAATAAGAGGGGGCACAAAGAGGTGGAGAAACATTCCATGTCCATGAAAAATCAACATTGTGAAAATGGCCATACTGCCCAAAGTAATTTACAGATTCAATGCTATCCCCATCAAGCTACTAATGACCTTCTTCACAGAACTGGAAAAAACCACCTTAAATTTCATATGGAATCAAAAGACAGCCTGCATAGCCAAGTCAATTCTAAGCAAAAAGAACAAAGTGGGAGGCATCACATTACTGGGCTTCAAACTATACTACAAGCCTACAGTAGTCAAAACATTATGGTACTCTTACCAAAACAGAGATATAGACCAATGGAACAGAACAGAGGTCTCAAAGGCAACACAGCACACCTACAACTATCCAATCTTTGACAAACCTGAGAAAAACAAGCAATGGGAAAATGATTCCCTGTTTAATAAATGGTGTTGGGAAAACTGGTTAGCCATGTGCAGAAAGCAGAAACTAGACCTCTTCCTGACACCTTACACTAAAATTAACTCTAGATGGATTAAAGATTTAAACATAAGACCTAACACCATAAAAATCCTAGAAGAAAATCTAGGCAAAACCATTCAGGACATAGGTGTAGGCAAGGGCTTCTCGACCAAAACACCAAAAGCATTGACAACAAAAGCCAAAATAGACAAATGGGACCTAATCAAACTCCACAGCTTCTGCATAGCAAAAGAAGCAGTCATTAGAGTGAATCGGCAACCAACAGAATGGGAAAAAAATTTTGCAGTTTACCCATCTGACAAAGGGCTGATATCCAGAATTTACAAAGAGCTAAAACAGATTTACAATTAAAAAACAAACAAGACCATTCAAAGGGCGAAGGATATGAACAGACACTTTACAAAAAAAGACATACATGAGGCCAACAAACATATGAAAAAATGCTCATCATTACTGGTCATTAGAGAAATGCATATCAAAACTACATTGAGATACCACCTCATGCCAATTAGAATGGCGATCATTAAAAAATCTGGACACAACAGACGTGGACAGCATGTGGAGAAATAGGAACATTTTGCACTGTTTGTTGGAGTTTAAATTTGTTCTGACATTGTGGAAGACAACGTAGTGATTACTCAAGGACCTAGAAATAGAAATTCCATTTGACCCAGCAATCCCATTACTGGGTATATATTCAAAGGATTATAAATCATTCTACTATAAGGACACATGGACACAAATATTCATTGCAGCACTGTTTACAATAGCAAAGACCTGGAACCAACCCAAATGCCCATCGATGATAGACTGGACAGGAAAAATGTGGTACATATACACCACGGAATATTATGCAGCCATAACAATGATGAGTTTGTGTCCTTTGTAGGGACATGGATGACGTTTGAAGCCATCGTTCTCAGCAAACTGACACAAGAGCAGAATATCAAACACCATATGTTCTCACTCATAGGTGGGTGTTGAACAATGAGAACACATAACCACAAGAGGGTTATGTGATGTGTCCAGTGGAAATAGGGGAGAGACAGTGGGTCGGTGAGTTGGGGAGGCATAGCATGGGAAAAAATGCCAGATATAGGTGATGGAGAGAACTGCCACGTGTGTTCCTATGCAACAATCTTGCATGTTTTTCACATGTACCGCAAAACCTAAAATGCAATTTTAAGAAAAGAATAACAGGAAAAAAAAAGAATATTGAATATTGGCCTTCATTCTCTTCTGGCTTATAACATTTCTGCAGAGAGATCCACAGTTAGTTTGATGGGCTTCCCTTTCTGGGTAAGCCACTTTTGCTCTCTGGCACTTTAACATTTTCCCTTCATTTCAACCTTGTGACTCTGCTGATTGTGTCTGGGGTTGTTATTCTCGAGGGGTATCTTCAGGGTATTCTGCATATTTCCTGAATTTGAATGTTGCCCTGTCTTGCTAGGTTGGAGTATTTCTCGATTCTATTCTCCTCATCACTTTCAGGTACACCATTCAAACATGGTTATGGTCTTTTCACATAGATATTAGTAAAATGATCTAGCCTGTCTCTCTCTCTGTTTCTTTTCTTTCTTTCTCTTTCTTTCCTTCTTTCTTTCCTTCCCTTCCTTCCTTCCTTCCTTCCTTCCTTCCTTCCTTCCTTCCTTCCTTCCTTTCTCTCTCTC
>NW_016108068.1:114689-120580 GCF_001604975.1 Cebus imitator | reverse complement strand
TTTTGTTTATTTACATTTTTAAACAATAAATGCTATACTTACCTGGCAGGTGAGTCATCATGATCACGAAGGTGGTTTTCCCAGGGCGAGGCTTATCCATTGCACTCCGGACGTGCTGACCTCTGTGATTTCCCCAAATGTGGGAAACTCGACTGCATAATTTGTGGTAGTGGGGGACTATGTTCGTGCTTTCCCCTGGATTGAAGAAAAAAATAAAAAAATATAAAGAATAAATACTAAAAGTAATTGTAATTGAGTAATCCAATAACTCAGTCATGTATTCATTGGTTCCTCAGATATTTCAGTGTCATCTGTAAGCCATTAAACATTTCTTTCATTTTTGTTAGACATACCATCTTTGATATGAAGTACTTAGAGTTTAAATAAATAATCAAGAAAGATATTTTTCCTCAATAATTTTTATTGTAATTTATTTAGCAGTGTAAGAAAGAGTTTTAATTTTGCTATGTTTGCATAGTTATTATTTATTCTGAAGGATGTTACTTAATCTCCTATTCAGCAACATATCCTAGTTTGTCATTTAAACACTGCAATAAAACAATGTGCAATTAGTAACCATTTTTTCAGTTAGTTTCTATGCAGAACCTATTTCATCTCACTGAAATCAGCTCTACTTCCATCTCCAGAAATCACTGGGAAGATTGCCTAGTTTCTAAAATTTATTTTGGTTTGTTAATTTTAACTGGATGGCTGAATAAAGGTAAAATATTTCCTTTTAAAAGGTTTCAGGTTTGAGAAAGAAAACCAAAAATTGTAACAGCCTATTTCTTTGTAAACTATAGCAAGATTTTTCTATGTACTTTTTCTTATAAAAGAATGAAGCCAATTTTTTAGGAAGAAGAGTTTCCTTGCTGATTATATCTGACTTTTTAAACAATTCACCTGTTCTGCAGGTTATTTTTTTACATCTCCATTTTGTTTAATAAGCTTTAGGTAAACAAGGAAACTACAGACAGTATCAAGGGCACTACAGACCTTGCAGTCTGCTAAAATATACTCTTTGTAAAAATATCCACTGTTAGAAGCATTTGTGTTAAAAACAAAAAAGACCCTCAAATAGCTGACTTTTAGGCTTAGTGTCTTTATATATTAGGTAGACCTCTGGAGTACAATTGATAAATATTAAATGTATTAATACATCTTACAAAACGAGATATGGTTTAGTAATGTGTTATATATGTTTCCTTCTTAAATGTTTTTACAGGCCTGAAAAATCATCTTCATTTGGATCTTGATAATTATCCTTCACAGAGTCTGTAACTACTGTAGTTTTCAGATCAGTAGTTAGGCTTGATGATAGTTTTGGTAGTACATACACAAGCTGGCAACTTGCTTTTGATGTATAGTTATTCTTTACAACTTTTGAAATAATTTGTGAATGAGTAATGGTCCTTTTCTATTGGTACACCCTTGGGTTTGTCTATTGCCTGTACACCTATCATGGACACAGACACATTATTAATCCATTCACTCATTCAATCATTCATCACACATTCAGTACTTAATTATTTGAGTACTTATTTCCTGCCTGCTTTTAAGTAAGTTTGTGAGTTAATTGCTGAGGCTCTTGGTAGTAATGTCATCATTTGATGAATAAATTGGATTACAAGACATTTTGGGCTACTTGCAGATTTGATTATCACTACTAAAATTCAGTATGGTAAATGATCCTATATTCTTTTCTCCAAGCCCTATCCAGTGTAACTCTATGTGAAGATGAAAATATCTCTATCTATGCTGTTTAATGTGGTAGCTGCTAGCCTGAATTTTTACTTTATATTTGATTAACTTCATGTACATAGTAACTACCCTAATGGTTAGTGTAATTCAAAGGTATATAGCTAATATCTATTGCTATATATATTAGCCAAGAGAAAATCTGTAGAAAGATATTTTGTAATTGTTGTCTGCCCCCTGGCTTAGAGACCTGTGGTCTTATCTGTCCTACCATAACTATGCTTAGGTGGTGTTAAGCTGTTTAATGGCCACAGTATATTCCCCCTAGACTCTAGTCACCTTTTCTTCCTACTCCTAATATTTCTTTTCAGAGACAACAATACACATATAATGATGCACATGGAATTTGGATTAGGGAATAAAATTTGGACATTGGTTCTTTGCTTTTTGGAGGCTAAAGTCCTTGTCTACAGTTAGCAAAAGAATAGACAAATACAACAATGGAAAGTCCAGAAATAAATTCACACAAATATGGTCAATTGATGTTTTTTTTACAAAGGTGCAAAGGTAATTTGGTAGAGAAAATATAGTCTTTTCAAAAATTGGTGCTGGAATAATTGGACATTCATATGCAAAAAAATGAATTATAGACCTAAATGTAAAATGCAGAACTATAAAACTTGAAAATGAAAACAGGAGAAAGTCATTTGATCTTAGGTTCTCTGATGAGATATTACATCGTAAGCAAGATATATGGAAGAAAATAAGTAGATGAGTTAGACTTCATTGCAATTAAAAACATCTCTGTGGGAGACACTGTTAAGAGAATGAAAAGACACAATGTCAAAACCCATAGAGCTTCACACCACCAAGAGTGAATCTCACTGTTTGCAAATTCATGTCAGGTGACCCCAGATTAAATGCAGACTGTGACAAAGCCACCTAACTCTAATCATCTCTCTGAATAGGCTAGGGCTGTGGGAAAGGTGCTGAGCTAACTTATGATTTTAGCTCCAAGAAATTAAAGATTGCTTAAATAATGTATGCTTGTGGTTTAAAACAAACTTTCAAACTATTTAATAAGATATACAGAGATAGCAAAGTAGGAATTTCTGCCCATGTTCCCTAACATCATTTTCCACTGGTAACTAGAATTAATAATTTTGTTTCTTAGTTATCGTTGTAGAATTGTTTGAGTTTAAAAGCCTATGTATTTGTAATTAAAACACACAGTCAAATGGGATTATATTATAGATAGTGTATGCAATTTGCTTTTTTAATTTACTAGTATATCATTCTTTAGCAGTATATTTAATTATTTAATATTTTATTGGTGAAGATTTAGTTGTTTTATTGTTCATTTTTGATATTAGAGGCAACCAATGTGCAATGTGCACCGTTTGTGCCCTTGTGAAAGTATAACTGTGTAAATTCATAGAAGTGGAATGACTACAATAAAGGACACTTGTACTGTATATATATAGGCATTGACAATTTCTCTTCCAGGTAAATGAGCATAGTTATAAATCCCCTCCCTTGCCAACATAAGCATTATCAAAATTTTAATCATCATTATGTCTGAGATATTGCCCAAAAATATTAAATGGCTTTGTATTCACTATGAAAACATTATTTTATTTACGTGGGCTTCTTCTTTTAGGAAAAGCTGTTCATTTGCAAGTGGAGCTCATGGTTAATAATTCAAAAAAGGAGGAACTCAATCAATCTGCAAATAGTATCAAATAACTTGAGGTAATTGTTAAACATTTTTAAAAATCAAACTAAGTGTTTATTCTGAATCAATAGTATTGAGGAAGTTCAATGGAAAATAAACAAATACACAGCCATTAATTAAGGATATTAGCAATCCAGTAATATAATCTCCATATGGAGCATCCATATGGTCTACACACTGATGTTTTTAGGATTTATTAGATTCTAGACAGGGCTCTTTTCATAGCCTTTGTTTAGACACATAAAATGATCTGCTTATTTATACTTCTGTACTTTTAAACAGTATTTATTTGTTTGTTTCTTTATGCATTTATGTATTTAATTTTATCTGTATTTTTTTATTAAAGTTCTAGTGTACATGTGTAGATTTTTCTGGATTGTTACATAGGCGTGCACATGCCATGATGGTTTGCTGCCTCTATTCCCTTGTCACGTACATTAGGTATTTCTCCTAATAGTATCCCTTCCTAATCTCCCCACTTCCTGTTGTCCGTCCCCTTACTCCCCATCCCCAACTGACCGCAGTGCGTGATGTTGCCCTCCATAAGTCTATGTGTTCTCATATTTCAACACCCACTTATGATTGAAAACATGCAGTGTTTGTTTTTCTGTTCTTGTGTCAGTTTTCTGAGAATGATGGTTTTCAGCTTTATTCATGTTCCTGTAAATGACATTAACTCATCCTTTTATATAGCTGCATTCCATGCCACATTTTCTTTATCCAGTCTATCATCAGTGGGCATTTGAGTTGGTTCCATGTCTTTGCTATTGTAAACAGTGCTACAATAAACATACACATGTATATGTCCTTATAGAATATTTTATAATACTTTTAGCATATACCCAGTAATGGGATGGCTGGGTCAAATGGTATTTCTATCTCTAGATCCTTGAGGAATTGCCACACTGTCTTCCAAAATGGTTGAACTAATTTACACTCCCACGAATCATGTAAAAATGTTCCTATTTCTCTTCATCCTCTCCAGCGTCTGTAGTCTCCTTATTTTTTAATGATTGCCATTCTAACTGGTGTGAGATGGTATCTAAATGTGGTTTTGATTTGCCTTTCTCTAATAACAAGTGATTATGAGCACTTTTTTCATTTTTTTTGGCTGCATAAATGTCTTGTTTTGAAATGTGTCTGTTCATATACTTTGCCCAATTTTTGATGGGGTTGTTTTTTTCTTGTAAATTTGTTTACATGGTTTGTAGATTCTGAATATTAGCCCTTTGTCAGATGGGTAGGTTGCAAAACTTTTTTCCCATTCTGTTGGTTGCTGGTTCACTCTATAGAGAGTTTCTTTTGCTGTGCAGAAGCTCTGGAGTTTAATTTGATTCCACTTGTCTACTTTGGCTTTTGTGCTAATGTTTTTTTTTTTATTTCAGTCATAAAGTTCTTGACTATGCCTATGTCCTGAATGGTATTGCTTAGGTTTTCTTCTAGGGCTTTTATTCTCTTAGGTCTATGTTTTAATCTTTAATCCAACTGGAGTTAATTTTTCTATAAGGTGTAAGGAATGGGTTCAGTTTCAGCTTCCTGGACTTGGATAGCCAGTTTCCCAACCCAGTTTATTAAACAGGGACTTCTTTCCCCATTGCTTGCTTTTGTCAAATTCATCAAAGATCAGATGTTTGTAGATATGTGGCATTACTTTTGAGCCCTCTGTTATGTTCCATTGGTCTATACATCTGTTTCGGTACAAGTACCATGCTGTTTTGATTACTGTAGACTTGTAACAGTTTGAAGTCAGGTAGCATGATGCCTCCAGCTTTATTCTTTTTTACTTAGATTTACCTCCCCTATATTGGCTCATTTTCCATTCTGTATGAAGTTTAAGGTGGGTTTTCCCAGTTTTGTACAGAAGGTCAATGGTAGTTTGATGGGGATAGCATTGAATCTATAAATTACTTTGGGCAATATGACCATTTTCACGATATTGATTCTTCCTAACCATGAGCATGGAATGTTTTTCATCTGTGTCCTCTCTTATTTTCTTGAGCACTGGTTTGTATTTCTTCTTGAAGAGGTCCTTTATGTCCTTGTTGTCCTAGGTATTTTCTTCTTTTTGTAGCAATTGTGTATGGGAGTTCACTCATGATTTTGCTCTCTATATGTCTGTTATTGGTGTACAGGAATGCTTGTGATTTTTGCACATTGATTTTGTATCCTGAGATTTTGCTGAAGTTACTTTTCATCTTAAGGAGATTTGGGCTGAGACAATGGGGACTTCTAAATATACAATCGTGTCATCTGCAAATAGAGACAATTTAAGTTTTTCTTTTACTAATTGAATACTCTTTATTTCTTTTTCTTGCTTGATTGCTCTGGCTAGAAGTTCCAAAATTATGTTGAATATGAATGCTGAGAGAAGCAACTCTTTTCTAGTGCCAGATTTCAAATGGAATGCTTCAACTTTTGCCCATTCAGAGTGACATTGGCTGTGGGTTTGCCATAAATA
>NW_016108068.1:111932-114483 GCF_001604975.1 Cebus imitator | reverse complement strand
AGTGCTGGGATTACAGGCTTGAGCCTCCGTGCCTGGCCAGATGCCTTTTTTATTAAGAGTGTTTATCATAAAGTTCTGTGGAATTTTGTCAAAGGCCTTCTCTGCCTCTGTTGAGATACTCAAGTCGTTTTGTCTTTGGTTCTGTTTGAATGATATATTACATTTATAGATTTGCATATGTTGAACTAGTCTTTCATCCCCAGGATGAAGCCTGCTTGAGCCTGATAGATAAGTTGTCGTGCTGTTGCTTTCAGCTTACCAGTATTTTATTAAAGATTTTGCATCAATGTTCATCATGGATATTGGCCTGAAATTTTCTTTTTCAGTTGTGTCTCTGACAGGTTTTTGTAGGGGGATGATGTTGGTCTCATAAAATGAGTAAGGGAGGATTTCCTCATTTTGTATTGTTTGAAATAGTTTCGTGAAGTTGGTGGTCCAGGTCTGTAGCTGCAGGTCCAGTAGCTGCAGCTGCTCCCTAGAGGGCAGATTTCGCCTGTTGCCAGCTTCCCCAAGAACACAGACATGCTGGGATACAAAGCATCACTTTGGATGGCTGCAACACCCCCAGGATGATGGGGCTCCTGCTTGTTCTGTAGATCAGGAGGCCTGCATCTGCAGCTGCTGTTTAGCAGCTGTAGGGGCAGTGGGAGCTCCTGTCCCAACTGAGAAGGAGCATGGCTCCCACCGGGTCCATGGAGTGTAAAGTGCAAGGCCACACTTCCCTGATGCAGCCGGCATGATGACAGCAGCCCCTGAATATCGTTACATTTTTAGTCTGTACCTATTCCAGTGAAATACCTGCTTTTTCTTTCCTTGCACTTTTTTTTTTTAAGATGGACTTATTAATTTAAGAGCACAATGTACATTGGAGGAATCAATTCCTTGATACTTGTTTGCAATACTTTTTTAAAAAATCTATCAGCTGTGTTTGATTTCATTAGAAGTCTTTGGCAATATTTTCATATTGATGCAATTACGTATCTGTTACACACACACACACACACACATGTATATATATATATATATATATATATGCATTACAGTTTCTGGGATCTTGGCATAAAGTAAGATATGAAGTTTCTTCAAATTTTAATTTTTCAGTTTTCTTCTAGTCTTTAATTTCTCACTTTAACTCATCAGGAAATTACATACACCTTATATGTAGTAATGTCAGATCAATTTATTTGTTAATGTAAATTTTGCTTAAACAAATTTGTTGAGCAATGGATCTACATCCAGTGACTTTTTAGTTTCCTTTAGATGGTTTAATGTGTCTACCTTTAATTCTGTTCCATTGACAAATATACATATTTCTGTGCCAACCCTGTGATGTCATGATTATAGTAGCTTTTATATATATACATACATATACACACACATTTATATACATATATATGCATATATACACATATGTATATATGGTATATGTGTATATATATGTGTGTGTGTAACAGATATGTAATTGCATAAATATAAAAAAATTATGTGTGTGTGTCTGTGTGTGTATACATATATATTTTTTAAGGAAACGAGGTTTCATCATGTTGGCCAGGCTGGTCTTGAACTCCTGACCTAAAGTGATCCACCCACTTTGGCCTCTTGAATTGCTGGGATTACAGGCATGAGCCACCATGTACGGCTGCCTTTTACTAAATTTTATTATTTGCTAGGATGTGTCTTGGCTTGTTATTTTTGTCATCGCAACCTTGTTAAAAATGTTCACATTTCTGTTCTTTCATAAACTTTATAATAACTGTATTGATTTCAAACATACTTCTTACTTCAATTGGATTGTGTTGTATGAGGATCATTTTTCTTGGAAATATGTGTACTTAATAACTGGAAATATGGGTGCTTAAATTCTCATTTGATTGAAGTGATCCAAAAGTGAATTGAACAGTAAAAGAAAAGCATGTTGTGCCTCCGAGTGTTCCCAGCCATAAGTACAAACCAAGAAAAAACATAAAGTTTTGAAAGGAAAGGTAGAGTTGACTTGAAGACATCAGTCAGAACAAAATTAACAGCATCTGTAATTTAGTGACTGTTATTTCATAAGATGACTGTGTGAATTAGATGAATTATTTTCTCATTCATATGAGAATGTAACAAGGTACATATTAACTAGGATGACAGCTTTGGCATATTTATGGTCAAGGAAGCTCACATTGCCTGTTTGGGAAAGAAGATTAGATGTCACTTGTTTCCTATTATGAAATGGCTGAGTAGCACTGTACTGGGTGGCTCACTTGAAGGAAAACCTCGAAATCACAGTCTTATGAAAAGTTCTTGTTCAAATAAAGATAATACAACACAGACACTGGAGAAGAAAGCACCTTTTATCAACCGTATGTCCCTTGTAGTTGGTAAGCAGCAAATGTGGAGAAACATCTAATGAGGAATCTCTAGAAGCTTCACCTATCTTTAGAAATGAATCATAATAAAATCAAACTATAACACAGAAAAATAGTTGTCAAAAATGTTTAGATGATGAGACTTGAAAACTTCTGAACATTTCCAAGAAAGGCTGAAATAGTTTGCAGATAGAAGAGAT
>NW_016108068.1:104189-111333 GCF_001604975.1 Cebus imitator | reverse complement strand
TGAGGATGAATTAGCTGTCACATCTCAGTATCTTTTCATGAGACATTGAACATATCCTGCTGGCTGAGCAAACATTATCTTCCTTCCACTTCTTGTGTCATCATCTAAAAGCTATGTATTAGGAGAGAAATGGGAATTTAAAATATATTATCTAATTACTTAAGTAAAATGTTATTTTAGAAACAATGTAACACAACTTTGGATTTTTAAAAACAAACAAAAATACACACTAAAAATCTGGCACAGTGTCCATAAGGCCCAGGAGTAAGAGGAATCCTGGCTGAGCCTCCTTTCACCACACTCACAACTCTGTTTACCTTTTTCCTATAATTTTATTCTTTTTAACTTCTTTTATGACGACTTTTTTTTCTCTTTTGAAATTGATCCAGTATCTGTGTTTAGCCAATTACTGGACCACCTCTAAAGTTTATACTCTTTTCTTACTGTTTCAAGTGTAGTATATTACTTAGCTTACTTTACCCACATTGCCAAACTGCAATTTCCCAGTTTCTGAACTCTCTAGGTGTCAGAGATAGAGGGTCTGTTCTAGGCACTGTCTCCAAGAACTTGAATTTATTATGCTTTTCTGCACTGCCTCAGCCCCTACCAAACAATCTATGAATGCATTGGAGAATAGAGTCAGTGACCCCTTCACATTTGAAATTAATGCAACTCCATGAAGCTTTTGTATAATGTAACCCCTCCAACAAAAAAACTTTTGAATGTCTATATGTTAACAGACAATTTGTAATGAATATTTTTTATTATAGGTTTAAACATAGCAATATGTTACCATGTATCTGTTAGCATTTTACTTTTAATGAATATTGAATCCATATTGTAAATAAATAATAAATAGTATATAATACTTCAGATATTCTATCATTTTATTATTCAAATTCTTCTACAGGGACTTCAGTTTGTGTCTTTAAGAACTCATTACTATTATTTAATGAAAGTATGTTGGTACATTTGGTTACATCCCAATAAAAAATATTTTCTAAGAATAAATATTTTTTAAGTTTAAATGTCAATAAGCATTTTCTCAAGAATTCCCAATAGATTGTAACAAGTTAGTGGTTATCTATTATCTTGAGGCTCACTACCTTATCATACATTTTAAAAGCTCAGAACTATTTTAAACAGCAAGTTCATGTTCCTGTTCTAAATTTCTGTCAAACCAAAATAATTGATTTTAAATACTTTTTTGTGTCCTATGTTTAATGTTAAGAAAATACTGATACTGAGCTTTAAAGCAGTATTTCACTATCTTTCTCCACTGACAATGCTCTTACTAAAATATAAGTAATCACTGGGGCTTATACAGTATGATATTATCAAATGTAACGAGAGGCATCTACTTACAATTTTTAGATCGTAATTTTGGTGATGGATGTGAGTTTTACTAGGCACTCATGTAAGAATTTTTATCTAAATTTAATTTATATTATTTGGGTATTATTTTTATTAAATATCTAAATCCTGGAAGGCTTTAATCAATGTGCTGGACTTCAAAAATGCTTGCCATTTGACTTCAGGACTCCATCACATTTGTTAACAAAATGAAGTCATGGGCGATTAAAATTTTTGCGCCTTTGAAATTTTTAAAGAAAATACCACATAAAAATCATAAATGGTGACAGTGTCACAAATCTTAAATCAAATAATACAATGTTATTTAGAAATACATGACCTCTTCTCTCAGCAAAATATTTTATCTATTGGAATGTCAAAAGATATCTTAGAAAGCAAGTTGACTATTGCATACCAATTTGATGTAGAAATTCAGAATAGTAGTTAATAAGAGTAATAATGATTTACTTTTTTATCACACAAAAATATAGGAAACATGCTGTAGATAGGAAAACCTCCTTATAATTAAAAATTTTGAGTTTTTAATTGACCAAAGTGTACACAACGATCCAGATGATAGGGCAGGGCTGAATAATAGACCAAAGGCATTGATGGTTAATGGAAACTGTGCATGGTTGCTGCTGAAATGTGGCAATGTAAGCAGGAAGAATCTCTGCTTCCCTTCCCTTCCTCTTCTCTCCTACAATTTCCTGTAGCCTGACATTTTACGGTTGGCAGATACCTCATTCCAAGAAATGAGGCCAAGTCTTTGCTTTGAATTAGCACACAGACACTGGCTCACTTTAACACCCATGACAAATTTGTTTGCACTTTCTACTTCTAAGATTATGTAAAAATGTTCATTAAAATCAATTGGAAACTTGCATTTTTTATTGCATTTTAATTTTGGGGGTTCATGTGAAGAACATGCAAGATTGTTGCATAGGTACACACATGGCAGTGCGATTTGCTGCCTTCTTTCACTTCACCTATATCTGGCATTTCTCCCTATGCTATCTCTCCCTAACTCCCCACCCTCCACTGTCCCTCCCCTGTTTCCCCACAGCAGACCCCAGTGAGTGATTCTCCCCTCCCTGTGTCCATGTGTTCTCATCGTTCAACACCCACCTATGAGTGAGAACATGCGGTGTTTGATTTTCTGCTCTTCTGTCAGTTTGCTGAGAATGATGGTTTCCAGGTTCATCCATGTCCCTACAAAGGACACAAACTCATCATTTTTGATGGCTGCATAATATTCCATGGTGTACATGTGCCACATTTTCCCTATCCAGTCTATCATTGATGGGCATTTTGGTTGGTTCCAGGATTTTGCTACTGTAAACAGTGCTGTAATGAACATTCATGTGCATGTGTCCTTATAGTAGGGTGATTTATAATCCTTTGGATATATACCCAGTAATGAGATTGCATGGTCAAATGGAATTTCTATTTCTAGGTCCTTGAGGAATCACCACACTGTCTTCCACAATGGTTGAACTAATTTACATTCCCACCAGCTGTGTAAGAGTGTTCCTATTTCTCCACATCCTCTCCAGCATCTGTCGTTTCCAGATTTTTTAATGATCGCCATTCTAACTGGCGTGAGACGGTATCTCAATGCATGTTTTTGGAACCCTTCTTTTTCTAGACTTTCTCACAAATGTAAACTGTAACAGTACATTTCTTTCCTTTGGGGGTGGGGTTGGTGGGAAAAAAGTACCAGCCTGGCACTGTGGCTCATGCCTGTAATCCCAGCGGGAGGCTGAGGCTGGTGGATCACCTGCTGTCAGGAGTTGGAGACCAGTCTGGCCAACATGGAGAAACCCCGTCTCTACCAAAACTACAAAAATTAGTAGACATGGTGGTATGCACCTGTATTCCCAGCTATTCTGGAGGCTAGGGTAGGAGAACCACTTGAGGCCAGGCAGCGGAGGTTATAGTGAGTCTAAATGATGCATTGCACTCCAGAAGGGGCAACAGAGCAAAACTGCATCTCAAAAATAAAATAAAGAAAAGAAAAAAGAGAAAGTGCCTTGTTGAGAATTGTTACCTTATTTGGGATTTCGGTTTTTGATCAATTTCTAAATGTAATCTTGTTACACTATTTGCACGTGTTTAGTATTGGAGATAATGCTAGTCTTTGGTTTGAAAGTGGAGACTCCCGATATGTGATCAAAGAATTAATTTAGCATTATGCATTTGAGCAGTATCATATTTCTTTTTGGATGAGAGGAAGCTGTTGCTAAGTGCTTTCCATTTGAAGCCACAAGGAGGAGAGAACACAAACTTCAGAAGTGAGCTTTCTGAATGCATAGAAATATGTGCTCCTAAATTTTTTCTTTCTTTTTTTCTTTCAACATTTTGTTTGGCATACATATTCTGTTTAGTGTTGGAGATACAATAAGAATTGAGGGGTTAGTTTTTCTCTCAAAAGACTTACAGTAAAATGGGAACAGTGGGGCCCATCTCCCATTTCATTTCTCTTATCACGTTAAAGAAAATTTCAAAAATAGAATTCTAAAAATATAAATTCTGTAATTGAGATCACACAATTTATGTAAATATATAAATGTAATTTCAAGATGTTTTACCAAAACTACATGTTATTATTGAGATAAAGTTGAAAAAATATTTAGTAATAGGAGAGATATAACATGTTTATAGATTAAAAGCAGTATTTTTAAGATTTAAAATTTTCCTAAAAGTATTTATAGCTGTATATGTGAATACAAAGGTTTAGATAAGCACCAAATATCACAATTTTTAATAAAATCATCCAAGGCATCACCATATTCTATGTCCTGATGAGGTGTCACAAGTGGATTTAGAATATTTTTCAGTACAAATATAAAGTTTTTTTGGTGCTAATTAACTTCCTTAGTTTCCTAGAGACAGGTGGTCTTATTCCTTTTGCTTAGCAGCTGTGAGTGTATGTCTTAGGGAAGAATTTAGCAGAGGTTGTATTTGATTAGATTGATCAAATATGCATTTTACTCCACAAAGACATACCTATTTCTAAAAACATAGAGCTTTTCTTTATTTCATGTTTTCTACTCCTGTCTGCCAGGGCTTTGCATAGGAAAACTAGCTGTTTTCCTGAAAATGTGAATGTACTTTTTAAAAGGTGTTCTCTACCTCATCTATGATACTTTGCAACTAGAGAGTCAATCCAGTGACCATTTGTTATGAGTAGAATAAAAAAATTCTATCTTTACTTTTCAACAAAAAATATTTTGCATTTGTTTTTAAATTCGAAAAACTATAGATTCTCCAATGTAATAATTGCAGGTAATATTAAGAACCAAGCATTGTTTTAAGAGCTTCAAATATGGCAATTCATTGAATGGTCACAGAAAATCTGCAAGAGAGTTATTATTACCCACATTTTATATCTAAGGAAATGTGGACACAAAAAGGCTGAGTTGCTTGGTCAAGGTAAGTAATTAAGAAAGAGTGAAACTGAAATTTTTAACACATGTTTTTAACCACTAATCCATATTGTCACAGTTTATGTTCTACTATATTTATGTACCTCCAGACACTCAGATATCTCCCTGTATATTTCTATTCATGTCAACTCATCTGCCATTACTTATGATTTACACTTCGTCAATATCTCTCTTGTGTATAGCTCTGCTGAATTTTGTGTTCTAATTTGTGATGCCATGGCATTTTGTGTCATTTTTCCATAATATTTTCAGTGTCTTCCGTTTCCAATTCCATTTATACATGTTACACCAGAATAACCTTACTGACATTCCCTAATAAGAGAAACTCTTAAATTAGGAATCAAAGAAAACTTCCTCAGCCTAATAAATGGTATCCAGGAAAAAAAAAAAAGAAAGAAAGAAAACCAGTAACATCATAATTAATGGTGAAGGACATTACTATGACGTTACCCACTGCCACTTTTGTTCAATTATTTACAAAATTTTAGCCAGTGCAATTAGGCAAGAAAATAAAATAAAAGTTTTCCATATTGAAGAAAAGAAAGAAAAGTATTTCTGCTTACAGACGATATGATCTTTACACAAAATCTCAAGTAAAGCCCTGAAACCTACTAACCACTAAATGAGTATACAAGTTGTCAATATAAAAGATCATACAAAATATATGTTTATTGCTCTTCCATGTATATGCAGTGAATAATGCAAACATGAAATTTAGACAATTTTATTGATAATATTGTCAAAAATATACAATACTTAGGAAATTTATAACAAAAGAAGTGGCAAACTTATAGTCAGATACAAAACATTGTGGATACAAAAATTGAATTTTATATTTTAAATTGGTGAATCATATGGCATATGAATTGTATCTCAATAAAGTTGATATATATGCATGTCAACATATATGTGTATATATACACACATATATATCTATGTATATATGTATGTATGTGTAAGTACATAGACAGGTAGAGTTTTTGAACTACTTCCCTCTTAGATTTCTTCAAGTGTTCTTTCTGGTGTACAAATTAGAGACAAAATGCCTGTGCATAACCTCAAAGCTCTTGTAATCTGTTCTTTAGCATTTTGTGTCTTTCTCACTCCATTAATAATTCTTTTGCTTTAGAAACAATTATGTTTGTATTGTCCATACAGGTATTGTCTCTTTTTCTTGCCTTCTCTACTCAAGAGATACCTATCGCTCCATCTTTCTATCTATTTAAATCTTTTTTTATCTTTGTTCCTGATCTGTGCCATCTCTTCTCTGAAAGAAATGATTCCCTTCTGCTGTACCCAATCTCTCTCTCCATTGAATCTTCATAATAGTTCCATACCTCTATCTCTCTCATAGCACTATTCACCTTCTGTTTTCTATCATGGTTAATCAACTTTACAAACATTAGCTGAGGGAGAAAGTTTTATCTAGTTAATTATTTTTTTTCCTCCCATAAAAGTAATACAATAGTCTGCATGTAGTTAGTGCTCCACAAACACTTTGAATGAGTTAAAAGTGTTTTCTCTTTCTCACTATTTCTCTTTATTCATGTACTCTGTCTTGAAACTGAGTTAAAGTGCTCACTATTTCTATTTATTTATTTTCTCAAGACATGAGATGCAATGCTGGAACACAAAATTCTGCTAATATCATCACTTGGGCTGAACACAAGTTTTATATGGATTCTAGAATATTAATATGTGTATCTTCCTAGCACACACTGTGAATACCTATCCTTTAAAATTCTATTGCTTATGAAAAGCCAGCTATGTTTAGCAAGCCATGAAACAACTGTAGTCATTTACCAGCAGCCACAGACTCACATTTAAGCATAACTTTAAAGGTGTTACAGACCTTACATATATTGTTCTGAATAAACATTAACCTCATGAAGGTGAAATAAACATTAATCTCATGAGGTTGAAGGCCTATAATTGCCCACCAGCTAGGTACACCATTATCAACCATGATGAAAGTGCCTCTAGGTTTTCATGTCAGTGCACATTGGCCACCATAGAAGGTAATACACCTTATAAATGAGAATTCAACCTCCACGTCTTTATAGTCCCCAACACGCACTCAATCAGATCAATGGCATGCCCAACCGTCCTTGGGTTTCAATGCTGACCTAGCAAGCCAGTGCACTGAGAGAGAGAACAATTCAAGCTGAAGATGAGTGCAGTGAATGTTAAGCAATATCACCTATCAGTCAAAAAGTTAGGAGAAAAATAGTATGACAAGGATAACCTCAGTGGAAAGAACCAATGTATTTGATTTTGACAGTATGCCATTTAGGAAAAACATCCTGATTTAGTTTTCATGAACATGTGATACAATTTTATAC
>NW_016108068.1:96926-103380 GCF_001604975.1 Cebus imitator | reverse complement strand
AATTGTTGGCATGTCAGAAACAGAAGATAAAAATAAAAATATAGTTGACATAGAGAGAAATTAACAGGGTATAAAAGAGTAAGTCATTTTTAATTCCCAGATACATATTTTAAAAAATGTACTATTATACTTTAAGTTCTGGGTTACATGTGCAGAACGTGCAAGTTACATAGGTATATACAAGCCATGGTGGCTTGCTGCATCCATCACCACATCATCTGCATTAGATATTTCTCCTACTGCTATTCCTCCCCTCTCCCCCCACACCCTGCTGTGTCACCCCAAGCCCCCTACTCCTGGACATGCCCCAGTGTGTAATGTTGCCCTACCCTGTCTCCATGTGTTCTTATTGTTCAACATCCACTTACGAGTGATGTTTGGTTTTCAGTTCCCCTATCAGTTTGCTGAGAATAATGGTTTCTGGCTTTATCTATGTCACTGCAAAGACATGAACTCATCCTTTTATATGGCTGCATAGTATTCCATGGTATATTCGTGCCACATTTTATTGAGTCTATCATTGATTGGCATTTGGGTTGGTTTCAAGTCATGGCTATTATGAACAGTGCCACATTAACCATACATGTGCATGTGTCTTTATAATAGAATGATTTATAATCCTTTGGGTATATGCCCAGTAATGGCATTGCTGAGTCAAATGGATTTTCTAGTTCTACATTCTTGATGAATCCCCACACTGTCTTCCACAAAAGGTGAACTAACTTACACTCCCACCAACAGTGTAAAAGCGTTTCTATTTCTCCACATCTTCTCCAGCATCTGTTGTCTCCTGACTTTTTAATGATTGCCATTCTAACTGGCATGACATTGTAACTCAAAGTGGTTTTGATTTGCATTTCTCTAATGACCAGTGACAATGAGTTGTTTTTTTTTTTTCATGTTTGTAGGCTGCATAAATGTCTTCTTTTGAGAAGTATCTGTTCATATCTTTCACCCACTTTTTCATGGTGTTGTTTAATATTTTTCTTGTAAATTCGTTTAAGTTCTTCGTATAATCTGGATATTAGCCTTTTGTCAGATGGCTAGGTTGCTAATTTTATTTTCCCATTCTGTTGGTTGACGGTGCACTCTAGTGATAGCTTCTCCTGATTTGCAGAAGCTCCTTGGCTTAACTAAATCCCATTTGTCAGTTTTGGCTTTTGTTGCTATTGCTTTTGGTGTTTTAGTAATGAAGTCCTTGCCCATGCCTATGTCCTGAATGGCATTGCCTAATCTAACAGCACATCAAAAAGTTTATCCATCACAGTCGAGTTGGCTTCATCCCTGGGATGCAAGGTTGGTTAATCATACACAAATTTATAAATGTAATCCATCACATAAGGAAAACCAAAGACAAAAACACATGATTATCTCAATAGTTGCAGAGAAGGCCTTCAACAAAATCCAAGAGCCCTTTATGCTAAAAATTCTCAATAAACTAGGTATTGATGGAACGTATCTCAAAATAATAAGGGCTATTTATGACAAACCAATAGCCAGTATCACACTGAATGGGCAGACACTGGAAGTATTCTCTTTGAAAACCAGCACTAGACAAGAATGTCCTCTCTCATCATTTCTATTCAACATAGTATTGGAAGTTCTGGCCAGGGCAATCAGGTAAGAAAAAGAAATAAAGTGTATTCAATAAGAAAAGAGTAAGTCAAATTGTTTCTATTTGCAGATGACATGATTATATATTTAGAAGACCCAATCATCTCAGCCCAAAACCTCAAGATGATAAGCAACTTCAGCAAAGTCTTAGGATACAAAATCACAAGCATTCCTAGATACCAATAACAAACAGAAAAATCATGAGTGAATTTCCATTCACAATTGCTACAAAAAGAATAAAATACTTAGAAATAAAACTAACAAGGGATGTAAAGGGCCTCTTCAAGGAGAACTACAAACCACTTCTCAAGGAAATAAGAGAGGATACAAACAGGTGGGAAAACATTCCATTCCATGTTCATGGTTAGGAAGAAGAATCAATATCATGAAAACGGACAGAATAGTCAAGCTGGAGGCATCACACTACCTACCTTCATACTATACTAAAAGCCTATAGCAACAAAAACAGCATTGTACTGGTAGCAAAACAGAGATGTATACCAACAGAACAGACCAGAGGCCTCACAAATAATGTCACACATTTAAAACCATCTGATCTTCGACAAACCTGACAAAAACAGGCAATGAGGAAAGGATTCACTATGTAATAAATGATGTTGGGGAAACTGGCTAGCCATATGCCGAAAGCGGAAATTGGATCCCTTACCCTCACCTTATATCAAAGTTAACTACAGATGGATTAAATGTTTACACATGAGACCTAACATCATATCAAGTCTAGAAGAACACCTAGGTAATTTCCTAATCTTTTAGGCACCATTTTTCTTTATACAATCATAGACTTCATAAGAATTAAGAATTGTTCATTTTTGGTTACCCAGAATAGACATTACTTGTTCTTCATATTCATTCTCGTTTTTATTATGCAACAGAATTGTTGGCCTATCATATAGGTGCACAGAGCACTACATTATATTCCAGTCTTGCCTGAAGTCAGATATAACCATGTGATAAATTTCTGCCCAGTGGAATACAGCAAAAAAGGTTTTTGCATCTTCTGAGCTATACCTTTCGAAAGAGAGAGGTGTCATTCCATTGTCCTTATAAATCATCTGGTTGGTTGGCTAGAATGTGGTAATGACTGCAGGAGTTGGAACAGCCTTCTTGCACCATAAGATGGAAGTTGTCTGATGAGGATAGCAAAATAAGAAAACAGAGAGAACACAGGCCTCTGAAAACATTGGAGGTTAGATCCACCACATCAGCTCAGAATTGTATATCAAACAAAAATGGACTTCTATCTCATTCAAACCTACAATTATATTTTAATGAAGCTCAGCTCATTTAGTCCACTACAATCTCTGCCACTATTGTATTGGCAACCTTTACTACAGAATCAAATAAAGCTATTATTTCTAATAAAGGTTATTAGAAACCAACCCAGATCAGTATCTTGCCATCCCCATCTCATAAATATGTCAACTTAGATGACAGATTAATTCTAGAATTGTGAATAAATCTCAAATTGCTATTTAATACAATTTCATCTGAACCACTCATGGCCGCATTTTGGTTTTAACTTTGACTCTCCATTGAGCAGCTAAAGAAAAAAGAATATTTCAATAATTATATAATTTAATATCTTTATGGTTTATCTAATAATTTGCTTTAAAAATGTAAAAATACAAATATTTATAAAGTTAACTTTAAAACTAAGGTTTAACAACAATATGCATTTTATGATTCAGTTTTTGCTTAGAAATATACATTTATTTATTCATGCATATTTGTATGAATGTGTCCATATATAATCAAAAATTACCCAAGTGTACACAATGGCTTCTCAGTTACTCCCTCTGGGAGAGCAATTGAAGATGGCATGGGAATAATTTTGGCTTTTATTGTTATATACTCATGTATTAATTAAATCTTTCAATAAGTTTTTACAGTTTTCATAGTATATTTTTACAAAATTTGCTTCAACAATTGTATATAATTCCTCAAAAACAGACATACAATATATGGCAATACAACAAAAGGTATTTTAAATATTTCTATACATTTTTGTATTTTATCTAGTTAAGATAAACTATAGGGGAAAAAATCATCTCTATACTAGCACTAAATCAGTAGTGAGTAACACAGCAGGAATTATGCCATATTCAAGAGACCAAGACCTAAACCTGAGCAGGTGATTCCCAAGGTCTACTGACAAATATTAAGTCAAAGGATATACAGAAACTGTCTTTCTTATTGCAAATGGTACCAAATAGGGTGTGTGTGTGACAAGAAAATACAAGGAAGATAAAGGAAAAACAGAAAGAAGAAGGAGAGAAAGAAAAAGAAAAGGGAAGATGAAGGGAAGGAAGAAAAGAAGTAGGACCTGAAAATAAAATTAATCCAATTTTTACTAATTTCAACTAGACTAATTATTTGTCAATGAAAAGATATATCCAAATGTTTTATTACTCAATACATGGATGATTCAACAAGTGAATGAAATAATGTATATTAAGATTTCATCAACCAATAGTGCACTTCTCTAAAATGCAGAACTTTACTAATAAAATAACATAATGAAGTAGAGCTTCAGTAAATTCAGTAATTTTAATGCTTTAAAGAAAATCTTCCAAGTACCAAAGCAGTCTACTACGTATCTTGCCTATTCTCCTATTATCTGTCAATGTTTTGCTGAAATTATGCAAATTATGAATCAAATAAGTAAAACCTGAAGTAAAAATATATCGAAAAAACAAAGAGCTAAATAATTAGTCTATAATAACCATAGAGTGTATGTTCATTGATTGCAGCCAAAATGACTCATATTCTTCTTAAATTGACCTGAGTGGATTTTTAAAATAATCGATACTTGATGTGATATTTATAAAATAAAAGCATTTATGTAGTTTTGAACATAAATAAAAAGCAAACTATTTATGTATTATTCAGTACAGGTTGAAAGGAAAATAAAAATTAAATGACTAGCGATATTTAAAATCAAAACTTAATATCTGCATATTATCTTTTTGAACAAGGATAAGGGAAGTGAGTGAGGAGAAGGTAATTATAAACAAAAGACAGAGGGGTAATTCATTTTTTAAATTGCATTTTAGGTTTTGGGGTATGTGTAAAGAACATGCAAGATTGCTGCATAGGTACACACATGGCAGTGTGATTTGCTGTCTTCCTCCTTATCACCTATATCTGGAATTTCTCCCCATGCTATCTCTCCCCAACTCCCCACCCCAGCTCTCCCTCCCCTATTTCCCCCTGACAGACCCCAGTGTATGATGCTCCCCTCCCTGTGTCCATATACCCCACAACCTAAAATGCAATTAAAAATAAAAGAATATGAAATACCTAATGAATGAATCTAACCACAAACATTCAAGGTCCCTACAGAGAAACTTATAAAACTTTATTCACGATGACCTAAATAAATTATGTTTATCCAAAAAAAAAAAAGAGTCACAATCTTAACCTTTTGCTCGTCCTTTTATGAAACTCTGTGTACCATCCAAGGAGTTTATAGAATATAAGATAGTGTGGTAAATTTCTGTAAGTTTTGTACAAATATGCAACTCATAAACTTATCTATTGCCCTATGTATAGCAATGAAATGCAAAATATTTACTATCAGTGGAATCTAAGTTGAAGTTTAATCATCATGTCAGTGAACGGAAGCAATATAAATTTTATAATTCCATTTAAAGGAAGGCCACTTGGCAGTAGGGTAGCACAACTTAGTTGCTGTTCCAAGCAACATTTTATAAAGCCCTCTCTAGGCAAGGTCTAGACATTAAGACTACATAAATTGGGTGCTGTACTCAGCAATATGACACAATCCTAAATGTGAGGGGGAAAAAACAGACATGCTGATTGACAGCAAAATCAGCTACAGAATGGGAGGCAAGATATATAAAAATAATGTCTGTTGCTCTATTTTAGGCAAGATATTTATATCATCAGGATGCAGGGCCCAGTTGTATGACACAATTTTCTTTAAACCTAGGCAGAGAAGAAACATTATCTGGGTACTAGGCCCTGCAATACGTCAAAATTATTTTTCATGGGCATGGTTTTGGAAGAAAAAAAGAGTCATATTATCTAAGTATGGGGCTCAGCAATATGTTCCATCACTCCATTGTAAAGGCTTGGGTGGAAGAAAAGAGTCACATCATTTAGGTTGTGGGACGAGACATATGACCAAATGTCCCAAGTATTCAGGGGTCAAGCAGAAGAGAAGGGTCATATAACCTAGGTGCTTCCCTAAGTATATGACCCAATCTAACATGTGAGATAAAATCAGGCAGAAGTGCCACATCTTCTTGATTCTGGGTCCTAAGACATGTCAGAAGGCTCTCTTATAACAGAACCCAGGCAAGAGAGTTACCACAAATAGATGCAGGCTCTACCTTTAAGTCACAATGCTCCTTATGGGCAGTGCTCAACTAGGGCATCATATCACCTAGGTGACAGACCCAGAGATATGTTACAATGTCTTCCTTGAGGGATGGCTTTGGCTAGAGTACAATTACCTGTATGCCTAGCCTAACAATATGTCACTATCCTGGTAAGTAGAACCCAAGCATGAGAGCAACATCACCTAAGTGAGGCTTAGACAGTTTCAAAATGCTCGCTTCAAGGTACGGCCCTAGCATGTTGTAAAATATTACCATCACCTGTGAGCTTGGCCCAGCCATATGTCATTATCTCCCACTGTGTACAGGGCCCATTCTAATGAGAAGATTTACATCACCTAAGTTGTTGACACAGTGATATGTCACAATAATTTCTGTGGGCATGGCTCAGGCAATAATGTAACATGAACTTGGTGCTAGATCTAGTAATATGTCACAATTCTTATTGAAAGCAGGGC
>NW_016108068.1:51995-91476 GCF_001604975.1 Cebus imitator | reverse complement strand
AAACAATAAAAATTTAGTTGACATAGAGTGAAATTAATAAGTTATAAAAGAGTAAGTCATTTTTAATTCCCAGATATATATTTTTTAAAAATTACTATTATACTTTAAGTTCTGGCTTACATGTGCAGAACATGCAGGTTTGTTACATAGGTATATACATGGTGGTTTGCTGCATCCATCACCCCATTATCTGCATTAGATATTTCTCCTAATGATATTCCTCCCTTCTCCCCCCAAACACTGCTATGCCACCCCAAGCCCCCTACTCCTGGACATGCCCCAGTGTGTGATGTTGCCCTACCCTGTCTCCATGTGTTCTTATTGTTCAATATCCACTTATGAGTGATGTTTGGTTTTCAGTTCCCGTGTCAGTTTGCTGAGAATAATGGTTTCCAGCTTTATCCATGTCCCTGAAAAGATATGAACTCATCCTTTTTTATAATATTCGATGGTATATTCATGTCACATTTTATAGAGTCTATCATTGATGGGCATTTGGGTTGGTTCCAAGTCTTTGCTATTGTGAACAGTGCCACATTAACCATATATGTGTATGTGTCTTTATAATAGAATGATTTATAATCCTTTGGGCATATGCCCAGTAATGGCATTGCTGAGTCAAATGGATTTTCTAGTTCTACATTCTTGATGAATCCCCACACTGTCTTCCATGAAAGCTGAACTAACTTACACTCCCACCAACAGTGTAAAAGCATTCCTATTTCTCCACATCTTTTCCAGAATCTGTTGTCTCCTGATTTTTTAATGATTGCCATTCTAACTGGTGTGACATGGTACCTCAAGGTGGTTTTGATTTGCATTTCTCTAACGACCAGTGATGATGAGGTTTGTTTTTTTTTTTCATGTTTGTAGGCTGCATAAATGTCTTCTTTTGAGAAGTGTCTGTTCATATCTTTTACCCATATTTTGATGGTGTTGTTTGATATTTTTCTTGTAAATTTGTTTAAGTTCTTTGTATAATCTGGATATTAGCCTTTTGTCAGATGGCTAGGTTGCTAATTTTATTTTCCCATTCTGTTGGTTGGTGGTGCACTCTAATGATAGTTTCTTCTGATTTGCAGAAGCTCCTTGGTTTAACTAAATCCCATTTGTCAGTTTTGGCTTTTGTTGCTATTGCTTTTGGTGTTTTAGTAATGAAGTCCTTGCCCATGCCTATGTCCTGAATGGCATTGCCTAATCCAACAGCACATCAAAAAGCTTATCCATCACAGTCTAGTTGGCTTCATCCCTGGGATGCAAGTTTGGTTAAACATATACAAATCTATAAATGCAATCCATTGTGTAAGGAAAACCAAAGACAAAAAACACATGATTATCTCAATAGTTGCAGAGAAGGCCTTCAACAAAATTCAAGAGCCCTTTATGCTAAAAACTCTCAATAAACTAGGTATTGATGGAACGTATCTCAAAATAATAAGGGCCATGTATGTCAAACCAACAGCCAATATCACACTGAATGGGCAGACACTGGAAGCATTCCCTTTGAAAACCAGCACTAGACAAAAATATCCTCTCACATCATTCCTATTCAACATAGTATTGGAAGTTCTGGCCAGGGCAATCAGGTAAGAAAAAGAAATAAAGTGTATTCAATAAGAAAAGAGGAAATCAAATTGTCTCTATTTGCAGATGACAAGATTGTATATTTAGAAGACCCAATCATCTCAGCCCAAAATCTTCTTAAGATGATAAGCAACTTCAGCAAATTCTCAGGATGCAAAATCACAAGCATTCCTATATACCAATAACAAACAGAAAAATCATGACTAAATTTCCATTCACAATTGCTACAAAAAGAATAAAATATCTAGAAATAAAACTAACAAGGGATGTAAAGGGCCTCTTCAAGGAGAACTACAAACCACTTCTCAAGGGAATAAGAGAGGATACAAACAGGTGGGAAAACATTCCATTCCATGTTCATGGTTAAGAAGAAGTATCAATATCATGAAAATCGATAGAATGGTCAAGCTGGAAGCATCACACTACATACGGTCATACTATACTAAAAGCCTATAACAACCAAAAGAGCATTGTACTGGTAGCAAAACAGAGATGTATACCAACGGAACAGACCAGAGGTCTCACAAATAATTCCGCACATTTAAAACCATCTGATCTTTGAAAAACTCGACAAAAACAGGCAACGGGGAAAGGATTCACTATGTAATAAATGATGTTGGGGAAACCGGCTAGCCATATGCAGAAAGCTGAAACTGGATCCCTTCCCTTCACCTTACATCAAAGTTAACTACAGATGGACTAAATGTTTAAACACAAGACCTAAAATCATATCAAGTCTAGAAGAACACCTAGGTAATTTCCTAATCTTTTAGGCACCATTTTTCTTTATACAATCATAGACTTCATAAGAATTAAGAATTGTTCATTTTTGGCTACCCAGAATAGACATTACTTGTTCTCCATATTTGTTCTCATTTTATTATGCAACAGAGTTGTTGGCCTATCATATAGGTGCACAGAGCACTACATTACATTCCAGTCTTGCCTGAAATCAGATATAACCATGTGATAAATTTCTGCCCAGTGGAATACAGCAGAAAAGGTTTTTGCATCTTCTGAGCTATGCCTTTCAAAGGAGAGAGGTGTCATTCCATTGCTCTTATAAATCATCTGGTTGGTTGGCTAGAATGTGGTCATGACTGCAGGAGTTGGAACAGCCTTCTTGCACCACAAGGTGGAAGTTGTCTATTGAGGATAGCAAAATAACAAAACAGAGAGAATGCAGGCCTCGGAAAACATTGGAGATTAGAGCCACTGCATCAGCTCAGAATTCTATATCAAAGAAAAATGGACTTCTATCTCATTCAAACCTACAATTATATTTTAATGAATCTCAACTCATTTAGTCCAATGTTACTACAATCTCTGACACTATTGTATGAGCAACGTTTACTAAAGAATCAAATAAAGCTATTATGACAGGTTATTAGAAACCAACCCAGATCAGTATCTTGCCACCCCAATCTCATAAATATGTCAACTTAGATGACAGACTGTTTAATTCTAGAATTTTGAATAAATCTCAAATTGCTATTTAACATAATTTCATCTGAACCACTCATGCACAGATTTTGGTTTTAACTTTGACTCTCCATTCAGCAGCTAAAGAAAAAAGAATATTTCAATAATTATATAATTTAATACCTATATGGTTTATCTAATAATTTGTTCTAAAAATGTAAAAATACAACTATTTATAAAATTATTAACTTTAAAACTAAGGTTTAACAACAACATGCATTTTATGATACAGTTTTTGCTTAGAATTATACATTTATGTATTCATGCATATTTGTATGAATGTGTCCATATATAGTCAAAAAATTACCCAAGTGTACACAATGACTTCTCAGTTACTCCCTCTGGGAGAGCAATTGAAGATGGCATGGGAATAATTTTAGCTTTTATTGTTATATACTCATGTATTAATTAAATCTTTCATAAGTGTTTACAGTTTTCATAGTATATTTTTATAAAATTTGTTTCAACAATTGTATATAATGCCTCAAAAACAGATATACAATATATGGCGATACAACAAAAGGCATTTTAAATATTTAAATACCTTTTTGTATTTTATCTAGTTAAGATAAACCATAGGGGGAAAAATCATCTCTACACTAGCACTAAATCAGTAGTGAGCAACACAGCAGGAATTATGCCATATTCGAGACCAAAACCAAAACCTGAACAGGTGATTCCCAAGGTTTAATGACAAATATTAAGTCAAAGGATATACAGGAACTGTCTTTCTTATTGCAAATGATACCAAATAGGGCGTGTGTGACAGGAAAATACAAGGAAGATAAAGGAAAAACAGAAAAAAGGAGAAAAAGAAAAAGAAAAGGGAAGATGAGGGGAAGGAAGAAAAATAGTAGGACTGAAAATAAAATGTAATCCGATTTTTACTATTTTCAACTATGCTAATTATTTGTGAATGAAAAGATATATCCAAATGTTTTATTACTCAATGCATGGATGATTCAACAAGTGAATGAAATAATACATCTGTTTTTTCTTTACATTAAGATTTCATCAACCAAGAGTGCACTTCTCTAAAATGCAGAACTTTACTAATAATATAATATAATGAAGTAGAACCTCAGTAAATTCAGTAATTTTAATGTTTTAAAGAAAATCTTCCAAGTTCCAAAGCAGCCTATTGCATATCTTGCCTATTATCCTGTTATCTGTCAATGTTTTGCTGGAATTATACAAATTATGAATCAAGTAAAACCTGAAGTAAAAAATATATGCAAAAACAAAGAGCTAAAGAAATAGTCTATAATAACAATAGAGAGTATGTTCATTGAATGCAGCCATATGACTCATATTCTTCTTAAACTGACCTGAGTAGATTTTTAAAATAATTGATACTTGATGTGATATTTATAAAATAAAAGCATTTATGTAGTTTTGAACATAAATAAAAAGCAAAGTATTTATGTATTATTCAGTATAGATTGAAAGGAAAATAAAAATTAAATGACTAGTGATATTTAAAATCAAAACTTAATATCTGCATATTATCTTTTTGAACAAGGATAAGGGAAGTGAGTGAGGAGAAGGTAAGTATAAACAAAAGACAGAGGGGTAATAGATTTTTTTAAATTGCATTTTAGGTTTTGGGGTATGTGTAAAGAACATGCAAGATTGCTGCATAGGTACACACATGGCAGTGTGATTTGCTGTCTTCCTCCTTATCACCTATATCTGGAATTTCTCCCCATGCTATCTCTCCCCAACTCCCCACCCCAGCTCTCCCTCCCCTATTTCCCCCTGACAGACCCCAGTGTATGATGCTCCCCTCCCTGTGTCCATATACCCCACAACCTAAAATGCAATTAAAAATAAAAGAATATGAAATACCTAATGAATGAATCTAACCACAAACATTCAAGGTCCCTACAGAGAAACTTATAAAACTTTATTCACGATGACCTAAATAAATTATGTTTATCCAAAAAAAAAAAAGAGTCACAATCTTAACCTTTTGCTCCTCCTTTTATTAAACTCTGTGTACCATCCAAGGAGTTTATAGAATATAAGATAGTGTGGTAAATTTCTGTAAGTTTTGTACAAATATGCAACTCATAAACTTATCTATTGCCCTATGTATAGCAATGAAATGCAAAATATTTACTATCAGTGGAATCTAAGTTGAAGTTTAATCATCATGTCAGTGAACGGAAGCAATATAAATTTTATAATTCCATTTAAAGGAAGGCCACTTGGCAGTAGGGTAGCACAACTTAGTTGCTGTTCCAAGCAACATTTTATAAAGCCCTCTCTAGGCAAGGTCTAGACATTAAGACTACATAAATTGGGTGCTGTACTCAGCAATATGACACAATCCTAAATGTGAGGGGGAAAAAACAGACATGCTGATTGACAGCAAAATCAGCTACAGAATGGGAGGCAAGATATATAAAAATAATGTCTGTTGCTCTATTTTAGGCAAGATATTTATATCATCAGGATGCAGGGCCCAGTTGTATGACACAATTTTCTTTAAACCTAGGCAGAGAAGAAACATTATCTGGGTACTAGGCCCTGCAATACGTCAAAATTATTTTTCATGGGCATGGTTTTGGAAGAAAAAAAGAGTCATATTATCTAAGTATGGGGCTCAGCAATATGTTCCATCACTCCATTGTAAAGGCTTGGGTGGAAGAAAAGAGTCACATCATTTAGGTTGTGGGACGAGACATATGACCAAATGTCCCAAGTATTCAGGGGTCAAGCAGAAGAGAAGGGTCATATAACCTAGGTGCTTCCCTAAGTATATGACCCAATCTAACATGTGAGATAAAATCAGGCAGAAGTGCCACATCTTCTTGATTCTGGGTCCTAAGACATGTCAGAAGGCTCTCTTATAACAGAACCCAGGCAAGAGAGTTACCACAAATAGATGCAGGCTCTACCTTTAAGTCACAATGCTCCTTATGGGCAGTGCTCAACTAGGGCATCATATCACCTAGGTGACAGACCCAGAGATATGTTACAATGTCTTCCTTGAGGGATGGCTTTGGCTAGAGTACAATTACCTGTATGCCTAGCCTAACAATATGTCACTATCCTGGTAAGTAGAACCCAAGCATGAGAGCAACATCACCTAAGTGAGGCTTAGACAGTTTCAAAATGCTCGCTTCAAGGTACGGCCCTAGCATGTTGTAAAATATTACCATCACCTGTGAGCTTGGCCCAGCCATATGTCATTATCTCCCACTGTGTACAGGGCCCATTCTAATGAGAAGATTTACATCACCTAAGTTGTTAACACAGTGATATGTTGCAATAATTTCTGTGGGCATGGCTCAGGCAATAATGTAACATGACCTTGGTGCTAGATCTAGTAATATGTCACAATTCTTATTGAGAATACGGCCAAGGCAGGAGAGCCACATCAAGTAGAGTCTGGCCCAGGTGGGTATCGCAAAATCATATGTGGACAGGAACCAGTCTGACGAGTCAAATCACACAGGTGCTTAGCAAAGATTTATATCATGATGAAGCTTGCTGAAAATTTCCAAAGGGAGATTTACTATTCCACACATCGTTTTTTAATGAGTGACAATTGCCTTCATATATGTGAGCAGGTGATATTTCTTACTGTCACCTGAGTGTGCTTATAAGACTCACAATTTTACCTTTCTGCCACATTCTGTTATGACACTGTCTGTACAAGCCCAGGACATTTTAAAATATCTGAGTCTGTTATAATCTTCCGTGGCTTTTTTTTTTAACCAGAAAGAGATTTGATCACTCCTGTTTCTAAAGCAAGTTATCAGAATCAAAATTATTTCTCTTTCTAAGGTCCACATGTGATAATCATTATTATGCCTGTGAAGTGTGCCTAGGTATATGTCATAATTTATTATTTGGCAATAAAACAGACACAACAGCCAAGAAACATAAAATTCTGAACCAGAGATGTTCTAATATTCATGTAGGAAAATTCCTGAAAGAGTGGTTTCATAATTTGGGGGTATGGTCAGATAGATGTACAGCACAATGCCCTTTTTAGGCAGTGTCCAGGCAGAAAAGAGTTACAAAAAAAAAAAGATAGTACAGGAATATGTCACAATGTCTCCTGTTGAAAGAACAAGGCAAGAGAGTCATATCATTTTGCTGTAGTGCTCAGATACACTATAATTTTCACTGGCATCAGAATCCAGGCAGAAGAGAAGAGACAGGTAACCTAGATAATAGGTCCATAGACATGTTACAATCCTTCCTGAAGATATTGTTAAGACAGGAGAGTCAAATTACCAAGGTGTTCAGCTAAAATATATGTTCAAATCCCATTGGTAGGGTATACCTAGGCAGGGTTATTAAATCACTCAGGAGCTTGGCAAGGGTATATGTCACAATACTACTGGATAAAGTTCCAGAAATTTGAGTCACCATATGACCTGGCATATGACCTGGCTCTAGGTTTAAGAGTAATTGTTAGTCATCCAATCTGGTGTCAGATATACTGCACAATACAACCTTTGGAAAACAGCAAGCAAAAAGATCACGTTACCTGGGTGGGTGCTGGTCGAATAAGATGTCACAATTCTTGTTGTGGTCGGGAGGCTGGAAAAAGATTCACCTCACCTGGATGGTGGTTATAGTAATATATCAAAATTCTCCCTGTGGGCAGGACTTAGGAAGAAGATGAAACTCACTTCATCCATGCAATTGACCTAGATATATGTCACAATGACCACTATTTACAGGATCAAGGCATTAAAGTGACCTCACTTTGGAGCTGGATTTAGCAATAGGTCAGAATCTCCCCTGAAGTCATGGCAAGGAAAGAGAGGAGGAACATCATATATGGGCTGAGCCAAGTGATGTGTTAGAAAGCTTTCTATTTGCAGAACCAAAACCAAAATGTCACATCACCTGGGTGCGCTCTCCCACTATATGTCACAATGCACCATAAATGCTGGGTCTAGATGGTAGAAGAGAGTCACATTGTTTACATGATGGACATAGACAAAGTGATTTTTATAGACAGGAATCAGGCAAATGATTCACATCACCTGGTTGCTGGTCCCAGTAATATATAAAAGTGCCCTTGCAGGCAGGCCCAGGTCCCTTTGCTTAGGTGTATGGTTCATGCATATAACAGTTTTTCTGTTGTCATGGCCAAAAAAGACAGTGAAATTATTCAGGGGCTGTGCTAACTTTTATGTTCTAATCACACTCCAGGATATATTCAGAAATAAGTTCTACAGTCTCACACAAGTCCTGGCTTTGTTTATGAAACTAAACACCTCCTGTGAGTTGGGTTGAAGCTGAAGAGTCATAATCTGAACAACGGGCAAGAATCAAGTATAAGATGCCCAATCTCACTTGAAGATTGTGTTCCAGCATGGGAGTCAGGCAGCTTCACATGTGTGCTGAATCATGCAGCACTAGCCACCCATAGGTTAGATCCATGTATGAGAGGAGTAATTTTAACTTTCGACTGCTGTTTTGTGTGAGATTTAGTATGTTATTTTTAGGCCCTGTTCTTGTGAGGAAATGACAATCTGGTCACCTGGGACTCCATCCAAGCATCACAGTCGAATGTGGCTGCTGTTTCCTGTTATGACACTCTTTGTACATCTCATGCTTTCTATGATATGTCTGAGCATCATAATCCTCTGTGAACGTTATTCAATAAGGAGATGCATTACTTTACTTATGACCATAAAACAGGCTATGAGCGTTGAAACTTCTTTCTCTTTTGGGTCAGTTTATGATAGTTATATTTTTGCACGTCAGCTGAAGATTGAGGTATACTTCACAATTTCACCTGTGGGAATGAAAACGCAAGAGAAGCTCATCACCTAAAATCTTAGCTTAGGATATCTCAGAGGCATAACGTTTGCAGGCAGGACCAAGTTAGAAGAGTCACATCACCTGGTTCCACAGTCAAGTAATATGGCACCATGTCCAGTGTACACAGAGTTGAAGAGAAAGAGGAAAGTTATACCACCTAAGTGCTGGGCTTAGCAATATGTAAAAGTCCCCTCTTTAGGTTGACTCCAGAATAAAGAGGAGAGTTGCATTACCTAAGTATTTGCACTCAGTGCTATGTCACAATTCCTTTAGTGGGCAGAATCTAGGTCGCATAAGAGAGTCACATTTTCTAGATGCTACATCCAGCTATTTCACAATGTTCCTTGGGAACAAAGCACAAGAAAATACACAAATCACCTAGATGACAGGCCCAGAGATACGCAGTAGCATTCCTTGTAAATAGGATCCAGGCAGAAGAGTCGCATTATTATCATTCTAACCCCAAAATATGTCACAATACACACTTAGAAACAATTTAATCAAAACTTTTAACACCTGGGAACATAACAGAACCTCATCATCTTTGAATGTGACACCTTTAACTGTTATCATGGTGTGTATGTGTAAGTCACAATGTCAGGTGTAGGCTGGGCCATCATATGACACCCTTTACAACATCTGAGGGCTTTACAACATGCATGACAGTTGCAAACTACTCTGAAACCTATATGCTCATATAGACTCAAAAAGATACATATTGCCTAAATTCCAGGTATGATAGTCAACATCTCCTATTTACTCCAAGTTCAGGAATTAGATTCATTTTTATGCCTGTGAGGTAGGTAAAAAAATGAGGCACAATGGCACCTGTGGCCAGATCCACATATGAGAGTCACAATTCCAACTTTGTACTGTTTTTTTTTTTCTTTTAGACTCAGAACCTCATCAGTGGGCTCTGTAAATACGAAATGGTGACAACTTTTATTATCACCTGGGTGAGTAATTGAGAGTCATAATCTTAACATTGCTGGGCCTCATTAAGAAATGCTCTGTACCACTCAAGGAGTTTATACAATATGAGTTAGTGTTGTAAACGTCTGTGAGCTTTGTACAAATATGCGACTTAGGATTTTAACTATGGTGCCAAGCAGAGCAATTGGAGGCAAAATATCCTTTGTTGGCTGAATTCCAATATAAGTTTGACCATCATGCCTGTGAACTGAAGCAGGATATATGTTATAATTCTATTTGTGGGTGAAAAAATAGAAAAAAAGAAGAGTAACATAACTTATGTGATGTGGCAAGCAACATGTCACAATGTCTTCTCTTGGCAGAATTTAGGAAAAAAGATTAGATTAACTGGGTGCTCAACTCAGCAATATAACACAATTTCATATGTGAAAAAAAGCTTAGCCAAAAGATGACAGTTAAATCACCTGCAAAATGGGCCAATGGCACTTTAAAATACTCTGTCCCTGTGGCATAGGCAAGAGTCATCAGAATCTGGACCCACTAGTCTACAATAATTTTCTCTTTATTCAGGACTCCAGCAGAGCAGTAACATAATCTGGGTGCAATAGGTCAAAATTTCCTTTTGTGGGCATGACCCAAATGCTGGGCTCAGCAATATTTTGAAATCCTTCTAATTTAAAGGTCAAGGGAGAGTAAGAGAGTCACATCACTTAGGTCATAAACTAAGAGATATGCCTGAATGTTTCCAGTAGGCAGAACTCAGGCAGAAAAAGATGGTACTGTCACCTTGGTACTTTTTTACATATATGCCACAATCTAACAAATGGCAGAAAGTGACATCACCTGGGTGCCGGGTCCTGAGGTATGTGTCAATGCTCCCTTGTGGCAGAAATAAAAGAGTTAGATCACCTTGGTGCAGGTGTAACTTTTATATCACAATGCTCTATAGCCCTTGCAGAAGAGTGCCATCTCCTGTGTGCCTGGTGTACTCATATGTCACAATCATCCCCTGTGTTCAGGGCCAATACCATGGAAAAGAGTTAAATCACCTAAGTGGTGCACACAGTAATGTGCCACATTTATGTCTCAGGCCATGGCCTAGGGAAGAATGTAACATAACCTGGGTGTTACATCCAGTGATATGTCACAATTCTTACTGAGAGAAGGGCCACAATTGTTACTGAGAGAAGGGCCAAGGCAGAAAAATCACATCACCAAGAGGTTGGCCTAGGTAGTGATTACAATAACATATAAAAGCTGAAACCAGCCTGGAGAGTCAAATTCCACAGCTTCTCCACAAAGATTCATATCACCATTACACTGGCAAAATATTCCAGAAATAAGTTTTACAATATCACGTGTGTCCTGTTTATAGGTGCAACAGTTGACTTTTTTATGTGTGAGATGGTGACCGTCCTCACTGGTTGTGCATATGAGACTCACAATTTCACCTTTCTGCTGGGTTCTTTTATGAAAACTTTTTGTACAAGCCAAAGGCCTATACAATCCAAGGGCTTTTTGTACAAGCCGAGGACTTTACAAAATATCTGAGGTTGTTGTAACCTTCTGTGACCTTTTCACCGGAAAGAGATCCAGCACATTACTCATGTTTCTAAAGCAAGTTACAAGTCAAAATCACTCCTATTTGTGGGGTCCACATATGAGAGCCATTATCATGCTTGTGAACTGTGCCTAGGCATATGTCAAAACCTACTCTGTGGTAATTAAACAGGAAGGGCAGCAATATAACCTGAATGCTGAGGCAGAAATTGTCCAATATTCTTCTTGCATGTAAGTTCCTGGCAGAATGATCACATTACTCCAGGGTGCTCACAAGTGTATACAGCAAGATATCCCTTGTGGGCAGTGTCCAGGCAGAAGAGTGAAGTCATATCATCTAAATGATAGGCCCAGAGATATGTCCCAAGCTCTCTTGTTGAAAGGGTCAGAGAAAATCTTTTTCTTTTTTGTTTGTAAGCCTTTTTAACCTTGGACTTCTCCCGACAGCAGAAAAATTTGCGCATCATCCAACCTAAATAGCCTCAGGCACACGCAGCACACGCAGGATAGACAGGTGAATGGTGGCGCTCTACCCCTGTTTTCTCTGGGCTGAAAAGTGCCAGGCATTCATAGCATCTTTCCCTTCACCTGCCAAGGAATCTCGCTTCATCGAACCTCGATTAAGCTTTTGTCTCTGTTGAATAAATACATTTACTTAAGAAAGAAGTTTTTCTTTTCTGCCCCACACTTAAACCTGCTTTTCTTTTCTTTTCTTTGCCATGTCAGCAGTTTACTTTTAAGAAAAAACTTTGAAAAGATTTTTCAAAAATGTTTTGCTGAGCTAGGAACCCAACAATCAGAACTTACAATTTTTGTAGATTTTTAATTGTGAAAATGTATTTCTGAGGCGGCCAGTCAGATATTCTCTGTATGTCATTCTGTATGGTTGGTAGAAAATTTTGCTGCAGACCTCTTTTTGTTTTCTGTTTTTAGGAGCATAAACTGTAACCACATGGCAAGGTTTTGTTTTGGCCTCTGCCATTTTACAATGTTGTCCCAAATTTAATCCCCGCTTATATAGTGAGCCCCTTATGATTTCTTATCAGCATGCAACTTTTGCTCTTTTCTGATGCTGTTCCCCTTCACAAATTGCCTTAAATTATTTTCCTTCTAAGCACCTGCTAAGTTGCCTTTGGTAAGGTTCAAAAGCCAGAAACATTGGCTGCTACAGTCAGTTAATAAGATATTTAAAATGATTTATGTTTAAAGAGTGCTCAACTTAATTAAAAAGGGATATCCAAGTTATTGGTATATTAAAGGCCTTCTCTCTCTCTCTCTCTCTCTCTCTCTCTCTGTCTCTGTCTCCTGGGATCTTGTTTGGGTGGGAAATTTTTTTTTCACAGACAACTAAATTATTTTTCTTCATTTTGTCTTGCCACTCTAATGCATGTATGACTGGCCGGTAAGTTAGTTAGAAAATTGGTAAATAAAAATCTGATGGCTACTGGGTTTTCTTCTGCCTGTCTCTGTAGTTATATTTGTGTTGCATGTGTGATGTCTATAAAAATCAGCTCTAATAAATTGCTTAACAAATTATAAGGCTTAAGCCAAATATTTTTGAAGGGAAGATAAAAGATATATAACTGTTAGTTCACATGACTTTACTCTTTGAGCAATAAAAACAGCCATAAAGATTACTAATAAAAGACAAATGCCTCAATGTATGAGTGGGTGGACTAAACTATGCAAGTCAAATATTAGGCTTGTTTGGTGTTTTAAGAGTATAAACTGCTTTCTGGATTTTCAAAAACAATTCAGCTTTGCTTCAGAATTGATAAGGCCTAAGTACATATGAAATTAACAACACTCTTAGTTATGCTGAAAGCCGTCAAACACTTGCTTGTACCTAGCACATAATTAAATCAACTTACATGGCTTTATATTAAAGTTAACATTGCTAGAATTTACCATTATAACATGTAAGTGAAAGCACTGGAAGTATAGTTACATACAAAGTGTGCAGGAACAGTAAACAGCGTTTAAGAAAAGACGATAAGAAGACATGACAGCATAAATTTTTTCCTAGGATCAAACAATGGTTTTGAATTAGCTAAGATAAAGCTAAAAGTTCAAACAAGTTTTGGAAGGATTATAAAATAAATCTCACCAAAAAATTCTGCTTGTGAACATTTATTAAATTTATTTATTTATTTATTCATTTATTTATTTATTGAGATGGAGTTTTGCTCTTGTTACCCATGCTGGAGAGCAATGGCATGATCTCGGCTCACCGCAACCTCTGCCTCCTGGGTTCAAGCAATTCTCCTGCCTCAGTGTCCCAAGTAGCTGGGACTACAGTTGTATGCCACCATACCCAGCTAATTTTTGTAGTTTTAGTAGAGATGGGGTTTCACCATGTTGACCAGGATGGCCTCCATCTTTTGTCCTCCTGATCCACCCAACTCTGCCTCCGAAACTACTGGAATTACAGGCATGAGCCACCGCACCCAGCCCTAAACTTAAAAATTTATATATGTTTTTAAGTAAACTTTGAAATAATAGGACAAAAAGTTACTCTTAAGGCACTACTCTGCTGTTTAGCAAAATTTGTAAATAATTATAAACACTTCTGCATTTTACATATCTGAGTCAACATTTTGGTTAAATAAGTAGAGTATGGTAATCTAAAATTTTGTTTTATATATCAAGTGTTTTAATACCCTAACATGTAATATCTTTCTCAAAATCAAACTTTAGTTACAAAATTGTCTTTCCTAATTTCCTGGCTTTTGGATGCTAAAAGAAGGCCGAAGAGTATCCACAAGAAAACTAAAGAGAATTATATGACATTTTTATTTACAAGGAATTGCCAAAATGTTGTTCAATGTTCTTCAGATTATGTTTTGGTAAATACTATCAATATATGTTCCAAAATTGCATGGGATTTCTAAAGTTTTAATGTTTTTATGATATGCTATGAACAGCAATTGAGATTGTTAAGTTATTTTAAACCACAGAAATAAACAAAGGTTTTTGTCAACATTGTTTCTGACTATAACTACCGTGGACATTTTGTTATACATGGACAATTGCTGTCTTTAGTTTTCTTTTTTAACAAATTGTTTTTAGTCAGCTATAAGATTTTGTCAGGTGTATTAAAATGTAGCCTTCTGATAACTTTGGTGGTTTTGATGTTGAAACAAAGGAAAAACATACAGGACTTACAAAGAGCAAAAATGTTCATAAAGCAAAACAAAACAAGAGTTAGCTCATTGGACTGGAATAATAAATTTTAAAAAACTGAAGTAATCTTTCTGACTTTTGTTCATGACATTACTGATCCTTGTGTTGTTTACCAGGGTCAAGAAAACTTATTTTGAGCTATTTACAGTTTTTAATGTTTAAGCAAAATTTACTCCTGTGAATCAAATTTGGAGCATGTTTGTCTCTCTCTGCTTGGCTTTTCCAGATTTTGAAAATATAGTTTTGAGTATTCTTTTGTTTTTGTTTTTAACAAATAAAATTTTTAATAAGGATTCATCTTTTCTTTGAGAAAACCCCATTTTACTTTGGTAGAAAGTAGTCAGGTCTACAAAGAAACTGGTGTGGTAGAAAATAATAAGTACTGTTAACAAAGGCTCATGTGAGCTGTTATAGGAACGTAGATGAAGTTTAGGGTTCTGAATATTTAAATGTATAAGTATACCAAACTCTTCTGTGTCTGAACTTTTGTATGTAACATCTGGACTCTGTAACAAACAAAAGAGATAGAAGACCTGAGTACTGTGTATTCTTAACTTAAAGCATTATAGTGATGCAAACAACGATCAATTTTCTTTTGCCACGGGACACAATTGGAGAAACTTGTTGTTCGACCAAGGCCTAGACTGAAAGATAATGTATCCCTTTATTGAGTCAAGTTTTACTTGCAGAGTCAATAAAAACTTCTTGGAAAAATTGCCTTATACCTCATCACACAGTCCTTGTGCAGGGCCAGTTGTCTGTCTGTTGTAAGTAAAGAATAAATGCCATCATACAAAGTGGGGAAAGTTACAATCTTACGTTTTAGCTGGACCTTGTTATAAAACTCTATCAACTAAAACTTTACACAATACATGTTTGTGTTTTAAACTATGTGAGCTCTGTACAAATATCAACTGAGAACCATACCTATTGCCCTAAGTCTAGCTATGAGAGGCAAATATATTCTGTTGTTTGAATCCCAATATACATTTAATCATCGAGTCTGAGACCTGAAGCACAATATATGTCATCATCTCATTTGTGGGCAAAAAACTGGCTGGAGGGTAATATCTTTTAGGGGGCTGTGCCAAACAACATGTTAAAAGGCCCCCTCTAGGCAGGCCCTGGAAAGGAGAATAACATTAACTGAGTGATGGACGTAGCAAAATGACACAATTGCACATGTAGAAAAAATCCAGGCAAGGCGTAAAACAAAAAAACACCAACAAAGAGGCACAAGATATGTCAAAATACATTCTGTGGCTTTGGCATCGTCAAAAGAATCACATCATCAGATTGCTGGGACCACCAATGTTTCATAATTCCCTCATTATGCAGGACCTAAGCAGAAGAGTAACATTATCTCTGTGCTGGCTCCAGTAACACGTTAAAATTTCCTTTTGGGGGGCATGGCTCAGAAAGAAGAGAAAAGTCACATTTACTAAGTGATGGGCTCAGCTACATGTCACCATGTACCTGTGGAAAAGGCCCAGGCAGAAAAAGAGAGTCATATCACTTAGGCCATGGGCTCAGATACATGTACCAATGTCCTCAGTAGGCAGGGCTCAGGAAATAGAAAAATAGACATATCACCTAGGTGTTTCCTTATGAGTATGTCACATGTAAGCAGAAACCAGGGAGATGAGCCACATCACCTGGGAGTTGGGTATTGTGGTGTGTCACAAGGCTACCTTTGGACAATATCATACAAGAAGGTGACATCACTTAAGTGCAGATCCTATCCTTATGTCGCAATGGTCCATGTTGACAGGGCACAAGAAGGACATCACATCACCTAGGTAATATGTCACAACACACTTCTTTGGAGCTAGCCGAGGCCCAAGAGTACTGTCACCATTCTGCTTTGCTTAGATGTATTTTCTTATTCTCCCTGTTTGCAGGGCTTACTCAAGAAAGGACAGTTACATAACTTAAGAGATGAACACACTGATGTATCACAGTAATTTCTGTCATTATGGTACAGGTAAAAATGTAACATTACCTGGGTGTTGAATACAGCAATATATCACAATCTTTACTGAGAGAAGGACCTAGAAAAAAGATTTACGGTACATAGAGGCTATCCTAGGTAGTTATTAAGATTCCACATGTGGTCTTAAACTACATGTGTGGACAGTCAAATCATATAAGTGCTTGGCAAAAGTTTCATGACAATCATGCTTGCAGAAAATTCCAGGAATGAGACTTACTATACCATACACATCCTGTTTACATGTATGTCAGTTGGCTTTATTCTTGTGAAATAGGGACAGTGTTTACTGTCAGTTCGGTGTGCATATGAGACTTAAAGTTTCACCTCTGTGCTGGGCCCTGTTATGACAGACTCTGTACAATCCAAAATCTTTATAAAATATGTGAGGGTGTTGTAGTTTTCTGTGAGCTTTCTATAAGAAAAAAGATCCAGAACATAACTCTTGTCTCTAAACTTAGTTATGACAGTCAAAATTTTCCTGTTGGCTGGGTCCACAAATGAAAGTCATTATCACGCCTGAGAGCTGTGCCTAGGTATATGTCTTTCTTTTTGAGAAAGACAGGACAGTTACATCATATTAATGCTACACTAGAACTGTTTCAATATTCTTTTTGTAGGCAAGGCCCTGGCACAAATTTACATAACTTGGGTTATAGGCCCAGCTCTGTGGAACAATGCCTCTTTTTGACAGTGTCCAGGCAAAAGAGGAGATTCATATCACCTAAATGATGGGCCCAGAGACATGCCACAATACTTCATATAGACAGGGCATGATGCAGTTCAGCAATATGGTACAACCACACGTGAAAGAAATCCAGCAAAGTCATTAATGCACACCTACAGAATGAGCAAACTGTGTGTCAAAATAACTTCTGTGGTTCTGACACAGGCAGGAGAGTCATCATTGAAAGGCTGGGCCAAGCAATATCACATAATTCCCAGCTTATGCAAAACCAAGGCAAAACAGTAACGTCCTCTGCAGGCTGGGCCCTGAAATATGGCAAACATTCTGTTCACGGGTATTGTTCAGCAACAAGACAAGAGTCAAACTATATAATCTCTAAGCTCATCAGTATGCCACATACAAAGAGTATGTACCTGTGCTCCTGGCCCAGGAATATGTCACCAGGCTTCCCTGTGTGAAGCACTCATTTCAGAGAGGAGAGTAACATTTTCTAAGTGAGAGACACAGTGTTATGTCACAATCATGTCTGTGGGCATGCTGCAGGAGACAATCAACTGGGTGCTTGATCCAGTGATGTTGCAACTCTTGCTGGGAGCAGGGCCCAGGAATGGCAATCACCTCACTTCGAGCTTGAACCAGCTAGATATCAAAATTCCATATGTACACTGGACAAGTCGGAAGAGTGAAATCACACAGGTGCTTAGCAAAAATTTATATCACAATCATTATGGAATAAAACTCTAGGGATTAGATTTACAATACGACACATGTTGTGTTTTCATCCAGGACAATTGTCTTCATCCATCTGTGATGGTGAAAGTTCTGTCAGATGAGTGTGCATATAAGACTCAGAATTCCCTCTGTGTGCTCACTTTTTTAATGACACTCTCTATAAACTGCAAATGTGTTATAAAATATGTTTGGGTGTTGTAATCCTCTGTGACTGTTTCACTGGAATAAAATCCTGGAAGTCACTCGTGTCTAGTTACAAGGGTCAAATTTTTCTTATTTGCCAGGTTCATACATAAAAGTCATTATTATGCCTGTTAGCTGTGCGTAGGTGTATTTCACCATGACATCTGTGGTTAATTATGCAGAACAATCACATCACCTAAATCCTAAGCCAAAAATATTCATATATTCTCCTTGTAGGCAGGACCCTAAAAGGAAAGTAACAAAAAGGGGGTACTAGGCCTAACTTTATGACACAATGCCTCTTGTGGAGGGTGTCTAGGCAGGAAAAGAGAGTCATACCACCTTATTAATCTACGCAGAGATATGTCACAATGGCTCCTCTTGAAAGGATGTAGGCAAGAGATTCGTGTCATTTGGATGCAGTTCTTAGAAATACTAGTGTCTTAACTCGAAGCAGGTTTCAGGGAGGAGAGGAAAGTCACACAACTTAGAAAATAGATCTAGAGATATGTTTTCATTTTTTTTTCTGAGGACATGTTAACACAGGAGAGTCAAACCATCAAGGTTCTTGGCTGAGGTATGTGCCAAAATATCAACTGCAGGCCATAACTAGGCAGGATTATTCAATCAGTCAGGAGCTATGCAAAAGTATCTGTCAAATAACACCTGTGTAAACATTCAGGGATGACAGTCATCATTCTGCACATGTCCTGTCTCTGGGTACAAGAGTCTTTATTAGGCCTTTGATCTCACCTCAAGTATATGACCTATGGGCAGGCAGAAGAAAGGAAAGTCACATATTCTGAGTGGGTGCTGTACAAGTGAAATTTTAAAATCTTTCTTGTGCGAAGGACTCTGGAAGAAGGGTCATATCACCTGGATGCTGGTTTCGGTACTATACCCAAATTCCCCTTGTGGGTAGTGCTTAGGCAAGAGAGGAAACAAACTTTACTTAGGCAATTGTCTGGATATATGCCCCAATAAGCCCTATGTGCAGGACCAAGACAGGAGACTTACCTCATCTTGCTGCTAGGATCAGAAATATATCAAAATTTCTCGGATGGCCAGGAACAAGGCAACAGGGAAGAAACATGACCTAGGTGCTGAGCCACGCTTCCTATTGGAATATTCCTCCATTAAAAGATTCATATCACCTGGGTGCAGTACGCATTTGTGTGTCATGGTGCATTGAAAGTGGAAGACAAAGGCAGTACAAGGAAGTCATATAACTTACTTAGTGAACCTAGATAAGAGCCACAATGTCCATTGTAGTTAGCGGCTGGGTGTTGGTGCCAGTGATATGTAAAAGTGCTCTTTCTCTTATTGCCAAAGAAGGCATTATACATTGCTTATGTGCATGGTGCATGTATTTCACAATTTCCCAACAGTGCTCTGAGGCTAAAAAGTGAGTCAAAACACTCAGATGCTGGGCAAAGTTATACTTCTTATTCAAATACTGGAAAATGTTAAGAAATAAATTTCATTGTCCCACACAAGTCCTGGCTTCAGGTATGAGAGTCAACACCTCATATAAGTTGGGTCAAAGTACAGGAGTCACAGTCTCAATAATGGGCAAGATCCATATATAAGGGCTCCAATCTCACTTGAAGATGGTGTTCCACAGGTCTACTGAATTATGGTTCAAATGTCACCAAATCACCTGTGCATCAGATTCATGTATAAGAGTAACAATTTCAAGCTTAGACTACTTATGTGAGTGAGATTTAATGCCTAATTCAGGCATTGTTCATGTGTAAAAATGACAATAGTGTCAGCTATGTGTGCATTTAGGAGTCACAATAGCACCTGGTTGCTGCTTCCTGTTATCACACTCTTTGTATCATTCAGGCTTTATGTGATATGCCTGAGTGGCACATTTTTTTCTGTGAATTCTTACATGTGGGAGGTCTAGCACTTTACCCATGATCACAAAACTGGCTAATAGAGTCAAAATATCTCTGCTGGCTGGGTCTATATCATATGAGAATTATTATTGTGCATATTAGGTAAATCCAGGTATATGTCACAATTTTACCTTTGATCAGGGACAAGACAGAAGAGTTACATCATCTGGGCACTGAGTCAAGGGTACATTATAATCTCATGTGTAGGCAGAACCCAGTCAGAAAAGTCATATCACTGGGGTACCTTCTCAAATAACATGTCATCATGCCAACTGTATACAAGATTAAAAAATATTGGATAGTCACATTCCCTTGGTGCTGGTCTCAATGATATGTTATAATTCTATTTTTTGGCAGAGTCAAAAACAAAGAGGAGAGTCAGACATCACCTAGGTTTTACAGACAGTGGTATGTCATAAATTTTTCAGAGAGCAGGAGCCAGGCGGGAGAGTAGAGCTGCATTACCTAGGTGCCATATTAAGTGATATGTCACAGTGTCCCCTGTGAGCAGGGCACAGGCAGGAGAGACACATATCCTAGCTTACAGGACCAGAGATACGTGTTAGTATACACTGCTGGCTGGGACTAAGCAGAAGAGTCACATTATTATAATTTTGATCCAGCAATATATCACAATGAAACCATGGGAAAAAAATGTAAGCCACAACTTTCAACACCAGGTTACTAAGCCTCATGATATGACACAGTCTCTTCATCTGTTAGAGTGACACTTTTAACTGTTATGTTGGTATGTATATAAGAGTCGCAATCTCATGTCTGTTCTGGGCCATTTTTTGACACATGTTACAACATCTAAACGCTTTATGCACCATGCATAAGAGTTGCAAACCACTCTGAGGACTATGTGTTCATATGGCTCACAATCTTACATAGTTCCTTAAACCCAGTTATGATAGGTAACATCTCTCTTGTAGTTTGGGTTTAGACAGGAAACCCATAAAGGAATAAATAGCTCTGGCCTGTGTTACAGGGGAGGAGAGGCAGATTACAGGCTAGGAAAAGCTTTGGGAAGGAGACAAGAGCATTGGAAAAACTGAGGATGTTTAAACACAGTTGGGGAACCATTTGGATGGAAAGGGAGAGGGGTGCAGAACAGTACTGTCTTAACTCTAATACATTGTCTAATGGAAAAAAATTTTTTTTGGCTGGGATGACAAATGAATTTCCTCTCATGAGCTCATTATAATCAACTGGTAGTGACTGCCAAGAACTGGTGCTGATAAAGATTCTGAGAGTATGTATTGTCAATAGAATAGAATTCTGTAATCAAGCCTCCATATCTGTTATGGATTTGGAGAAGTGCAGTACCTACATGAGGGCCAAGTATTTGCTGACTCTGGACTTGACAGATTTATTCCAAATTATTTCATAGGTCAAGCTGGTCATTTGAAGTCATCAAGAACTAGAAATGAAGGGGTGGCTGGAACACCACCAGTGCCAGAGCAGGAGGATGTCTAATAATGTTGGAAGTCCCTGCTTTTATTTTAAGTTGCAGGCAAATGTCCAATAAAACTTATGGACTCCAGTCCCAAAGACATCCCTTTTTGTGGCAAGCCTCTCTAAGGACTCTATATATGAAGAGCTTCTGGTAAAATTGTCCAGCGCTCCCAGCAGCAATAGTTTTATTTACTCCATAGTCCTGGGATCATGAGACCAAACTGGAGTTACATAGGACATGTCTATTGCAATGGGGAGGGCAGTATAAACAGTAAGGATAGACCACTAATGTGACATTTTCCTATTAATATTATAAGCAATTCTTCCACCCCTAGGAGAAGATATGCTAGTTTTTGGAGAATATTTTATTTAATTATATTCATATATTCAACTGTGGAACAAAAGGTGGGGGTGGGGACGAGAGTCTTCAGACATAAGATTCTTTCTTTCTTTCCTTCTTTCTTTCTTTCTTTAATAGTGGTCAGGTGATTCTCCCTACAAACATTTCCAATCTATCAACCTATTTCCAGAACACTGTTTTTATAATTTCATTATTCCATTTAAAAGCCTCAATTCATCTCAGCTTCTTGTATTCCAACCGAACTCTCACCTTGGTCCACATATCTTTTTTTCAGCCCTATTGTTCCACCTCAGCCTGAATTGAATCATTTATTTATTTTTTTCCAACTAAGTCTATCGTCCTCCTCAATTATGTTCAACAAAATCTACAGGTTCTTTACTACCTGTGAAGTCCTGTCACTCAGTACTTCTTAAAGGTTTCAAGTTTTTCAGAGCCAGGTATCAAAACACATTGTACTCTTCTCCAATGCTGTGAACAGAGGTGACATTGATGCAGTGATATTTCACTGGACTTATAAACTTTATTAGGCTTATATTCCCAGCATACAACTCTGGAGTCAGGATAGATTCCTCACTGCCTCTAAGAAGGTCCTGAATGTTTGTTTCCCTTTTTTATTTCTTGCTCTTTTTTTTCTTTCTGTAATGCTCTCCTTTTTGTCCACCACCCATGTGCTACCCATCAAGATCTTGATAAAATCACACTTTTTCCAAGAGATGATCTGGATCTGGATCATACCCATCTTAAAACACATTCCCTTTAAACGCTTTACTCAGTCTACAATGTTATCTTAGTTTTCGCTCAGTTCTCTGGCTGTAAGATTTTCATTATTACTTTTAAAGGTTTGGTTTCTTTTCTTTCAAACTACATTTAAGCATCAGGAGGACAGATTTACCTTCCCTCACAACACACAATATTCAAAAACATTTAGCTCTGTGAATCTCAACCTAGAGCCATCTTGTTTCTGAGAGGACATCTGGCAATATTTGAAGACACTACTACTGGTTGTCACACTTGGGAGCAAACAGGCCTCTGACAAAATAGAAACTAAGGATATAGCTAAATCTACAACGCACAAGGTGGTCTCCCAAAACAAAGAAACTTAACGGTTCCAAAATGCAATGGTGGTGCCGTTAAGAAACCTTAGGTCAGGTTTCTTACCTGAAATGACCCGGTTAACCTTGAAAGCAAAGCCCGTGAGAGGGTGGACACTTGCAGGGTGAAGAGCTTGGTGCCCGGATGGGCCAACCAGGGCCTGGTAGGTCAGGCCCCAGCTATTCCAGAGAGGGTTGGAGATACAGCACTAACCACTACCTTCACCAGAACCTGTGATGTACTCCAGGGACTCTAAATATCAGGTCCCCACCTGCAGCAAGAAGCAGACAAGGGAAAGGTGATGTCAGTCCAGCCATGGAGACCCACGCCCTGCAGCTTAAGCCAGGGACCCCCAAGACAGTTCTCCTGAACCTCAGGAAGGTGCTCTTGCAAGCAGGTCATCAAGAACAGGCTCCCCTCTCTTGACCTGAAAGGCTATATTTAGCAGGTCTCCGGGAGGGGAAGGATGCTATGTGAGGGTTACAAATTCTCGGTCCTGCCTTGCCACCTCTTTTTCCATAGTCTCTGGGTACCTGCCTTCCAGCCGCCTTTGAATTGTGCCTGGGTTACACACACACACAGACACAGGGCTCTGTGGACAGCAATTGATTTCCCTTTTTCGCCCTGCAACTTTCAGCTGGGCACTAAACTCGGGTCACTGCGGGGTGAGCCAGGAGGCTCAGGAGAAACCCAATGCCTGATGATGGCTCAGGTAGACACACCTGCCCTCCTTACAAACAGGCAGAAATGAAGTCTTCCTTACGTTCTTTAAAAACCCTTTCCCCCTAGACCTCTTAAGGCTTCCCCAGAGGCCACTGGTCTGTTTTCAGTCATTCACATTCCCTCTGCCTCTCAAGTAACCTGTCACTGTAACTATTTTGTGTTCTAGTGCAACAAGCTCCTGTGTCTGACGTGTTGACTCAGGATTAGTTGTGGAAAAAGCTGTACCAGACGTTAAAGGATTGAGGTGTACTATGCCCACTCAAGAGCTCACATTAAGGCATAGCTATCATAACTTTTACAGTCTGTAACAGGCAGTTGACATTCAAATTCATCCAAACTTTGGGTTTTAATAATCATATGATATATAGATTGTATTGGTGAAATACATTGTTATATTCTTAAAAAACTCTGTCCTGAAATATTACAGTCTCTTGAAAAGGCTGGAGAACACTTTCACTTTGAGTCAACATAAAGGGGCATGTTCAAACAACTTAACTGAAATTAAGATGGTAGCAGGAAGCATTTATATAATGAACACAATTTATAAAGATTAGCCTTATTTTGTAAATCTGCCTTACACATTCCCAAATAGTGGGCTTGTAATAGATTTGGATGGGCACCATTGACACCACATAGTAAATACTAGTGTACTGTTTAAGCATAGTTTGGGAAATGAATATTTTTATTTTAAACTAAATTGAAATGTCTGAATGCTTTATTTGGGCAACAAGTGTTTATTAGTACACTTTATATTTGAATTAACAGCCAGGAGTAAGATTAGCTCAATGTGTTTTTATAGCAATATGCATTTCAAAGGCATATTTTACATTTAAAATATGTAGATATGTCCGAGTTATATATCTTCTTTAAAAATTTTAAGTTATATGTGGTGAGCATTATCCTGTTTCCTTGAAAGTTTCTTGAAATCCTCATTTTCTGGGGCAACACAATTGGATATTTTTGTAATATACTTAGCAGTCCCCTGTTGTTATTTTGCATAGTCTCCAACAATTCACAAAGGTGTGATGAGTCAATGTAATTTTTTCTTATACTTCTTGTTTTAATCATAAGCTGCTTAAATGGGCTTCTAGGGAACTGAACTTAAGAGTCTGTAAGTGGGTTCTGACTAACCACCAGTTTCACTTGGAAGCTGGGGAAAGAAAGATTTTTCTAGAACCCACTGTGCTGCTTGTCTCACAGGGTAAGATGTGTGTAGGGTAAGGTTTTTGACTTCTGACCATGGATCTAGAAACTTTTTATTTATTTTATCTGGAAATAAAAAGGTTTCCATTGAATGTCACATATGCCTGTTTATCTCCTTCCCTTCCCTTTGCCTCCCAATGCCTGCCTCCACTTCCCCCTCTCCCTTCCCCTACCCCTGCCTCTCCTCCCCCTCACCTCTCTACCCCACTCCTTCCCTCCCTCCCTCCCTCCCTCCCTCTCTCCTCTCCTTCTCTCCCTTCCTTCTTTCCTTCCTTCTTTTTGCCAGACACAGCTTCAAAAGCAGCTAATTTATCAGCTGATGCACCCTGTATTGAATGGAGAACTGCAACCTCAGTCCATTTCAGTGGAAGGGAGCTACCTCTTACTATGCACATTGAACTCTTTAGTGGCTATGACTATTCACTTTCTGTTTTCTTTTCAGAAAGTGTTTTAGGAAAAGGAAAGGTGAAGTCTTTTCTGTTTTTGAATTTCTGTTAAGTTTCTTCCACTGCTGACTGTAAAATGCTGCAGTATATTAAGTGATACTTGACTACATCAATTTCTTACCCCTCTTGAGTTCACATTATACTTGCACATATTTGTTATGTAGCAACTGGGTACTAAATTTGAAATTAATTTCTTGGCATGTCTTTTAGTCTCTTTTAAAATCACGATATAGAATCTGTAAATGTTTCAGAGCTAAAACTTACCGATTTTTCTTATTGTCTAGTAAGATTATGCCAATTTTGTGGATTTCTGTTGTGAGTCTGGCACTGTGATAGGCACATGGCAGATCTTTTGTGTACTACAAATGAAAAACCAGACTCTGGAGAAGTTAATCAAGAAACTATTAAGTGACAATGCAGGGTGGTAAACCTGGATCTCTAAAATTAGCTTTTTTTTTTTCTCTTCATTTGTCTCTTCAGATGTTTCTCTTTTTTGCAATTATGTAAGAAATAAACAATTTTTTTAAAAATCTGTGAAGTTCTCAAATTTGAAAAAAATCTTTCCTATTATTTTTCAGTACACTTCTAATTATTTTAATTATAATTCTTCACCATTACTGTTTAACATTAGTCCCACTTTATTATTTTAAAGGCAGATGCAGGAAACTTTCCCTGTGGATCTATGTGTGGTTATTTTATTAGGCCTTATTTTTTTCAGAGCAGTTTTGTATTTGCAGCAAAGTTGAGTGGGAAGTAAAGAGAATTTCCATATGCCTGCTGCTTCTACACATACACAGCCTCTCCCACTGTGAACATATTCCATCAAAGTAGTAAATTTACTACAATTTATAGCCTTATGCTTACATGTCATTATTACCTAATGTTTATCATTTATGTTAGATTTCCCTTTTTGTGTTGTAAATAAGTTTTTACTCTCTTTATGTGTCTATAATTATCCAAAAATTTCATGTTTAAAGTTTTAAGGACACAAGAAGCTTACAATAGTATTTTTGTTTGTTTCATTTTCATTTGCGCTTTTGTTTTGAGTTGCAGTTTCTCTGTGTTGCTCAAGCTGGAGTGCAGTGGTATTATCTCAGGTTGCTGCAATCTCTGCATCCCAGTTTCAAGCAATTCTCCTATCTCAGACGCCTGGGCAGCTGAGTACAATCCCATGCCTGGATAATTTTATTTTATTTTATTTTTCCCATTTATTTATTTTATTGCATTTTAGGTTTGGGGGTACATGTGAAGAACATGCAAAATTTTTGCATAGGAACACACGTGGCAGTGTGATTTGCTGCCTTCCTCCCCATCACCTACATCTGGCATTTCTCCCCCTGCTATCCCTCCCCAGCTCCCCACCCCCCACCCTCCCTCCCCTATTTCCCCCCAACTGACCCCAGTGTGTAGTGCTCCCCTCCCTGTGTCCATGTGTTCTCAATGTTCAACACCCGCCTATGAGTGAGAACATGCGGTGTTTGATCTTCTGCTCTTCTGTCAGTTTTCTGAGAATTATGGTTTCCAGGTTCATCCATGTCCCTACAAAGGACCCAAACTCATCGTTTTTGATGGCTGCATAATATTCCATGGTGTATATGTGCCACATTTTCCCTATCCAGTCTATCGTCGATGGGCATTTGGGTTGGTTCCAGGTCTTTGCTATTGTAAACAGTGCTGCAATGAACATTCCTGTGCACGTGTCCTTATAGTAGAACGATTTGTAATCTTTTGGATATATACCCAGTAATGGGATTGCTGGGTCAAATGGAATTTCTATTTCTAGGTCCTTGAGGAATCGCCACACTGTCTTCCACAATGGTTGAACTAATTTACACTCCCACCAACAGTGCAAAAGTGTTCCTGTTTCTCCACATCCTCTCCAGCATCTGTTGTCTCCAGATTTTTTAACGATTGCCATTCTAACTGGCGTGAGATGGTATCTCAATGTAGTTTTGATTTGCATTTCTCTGATGACCAGTGATGATGAGCATTTTTTCATATGTTTGTTGGCCTCACGTATGTCTTCTTTTGTAAAGTGTCTGTTCATATCCTTTGCCCACTTTTGAATGGGCTTGTTAGTTTTTTTCTTGTAAATCTGCTTTAGTTCTTTGTAAATTTTGGATATCAGCCCTTTGTCAGATGGGTCAACTGCAAAAATTTTTTCCCAATCTGTTGGTTGCCAATTCACTCTAATGATTGTTTCTTTTGCTGTGCAGAAGCTGTGGAGTTTGATTAGGTCCCATTTGTCTATTTTGGCTTTTGTTGTCATCAGAGAAATTATATGGGTGTAGTTAGAACTGCTTTGGCGACGGTGGCCCGCCTCTGTTGGGGCGGAGTCTCTGCTGTGGCGGGTTGCCTTGGCAATGGCGGGCTGCCTCAGCAATGGCGGGTTGCCTTGGCAATGGCGGGCTGCCTCATTAATGGCGGACGCCCCTCCCCCACAGAGCTGGACAGTCCCGGTTTCAGCTGCGCTTGCTGTGAAACTCTCAATCCAGAGTTTCTGGTTCCTGTTCTTTTGTGGGGGTGGGACCAGCTGAGCCTGATCGCCTGGCTCCCTGCCTCAGAGCCTTTTTTAAGTTGGTGTTCCAGTCACCTGTTGAAGAGGCGCCAGGGTCTGTTTGTTTTCCCCTGCGGTCACTCACTGCACTGGCTTAAACAGCGGCACTGAGGTTTGTGGCGCTTTTTTTTCTTTTTTTTTGCCCTGGGATCTACTGTCCTGGTTCTCTGCTCAGTCCCCTTTTTGAACCAGCGAATGGGCGACTTCCCGTGGCTCCAATCGCCAGCCTAAAGGGCCCCCGGACCGGTGTATTTTGTACGGAGAACCGTGGCTCTGGGACGCCAACAAAGCAGCCGCGCGGGGCAAAGCAGAGGCCCCGGCCGGCACAGCCGCGCTGGCCGAAACAGCCGCGCTGGCGACCGTGGAGCACCTCTGCCCGGGAATTTCCTGGTCTGTGGGCAATAAAAAAGCGGCGTCCACTCACCATCTGCGCTTTCACTGGGAGCTGCAATCCTGAGCTCTTCCTAAACGGCCATCTTGGATCGTCCCCTCTGCCTGGATAATTTTAAAATTTTATATCTTTTTAGATTTTGAGACAAAGTTTGTTTTTGTTTTTTTTTTCTCCCTAAAGCAAAGTTCTTGTGTTTCAGTCTGGAGTACAAAGGTACAACCTCAGCTTTCTGCAACCTTTGACTCAGGAGTTGAAGTGATTCTCCTGTGTCAGCCTCCCAGGTAGCTGGGATTACAGACATGTGCCACCATGCCTTGGTAATTTTGTATTTTTACTAGAGTGGGCTTTATCCATTTTGGTCAGGCTGGTTTTGAACTTTTGACCTCAGATAACCAACCCACTTATCTGGACCTTTCAAATTGGCAGGTTCACAGGTGTGAGGAACTAGCTTTGATTTCTGAACACTCTTACACAGTTGGTGGGAGTGTAAAGTAGTTCAACCATTGTGGAAGACTGTGTGGTGATTTCTCAATGATCTAGAAATAGAAATTCCATTGGACCCAGCAATCCCACTATTGGGTATATACCCAAAGAACTATAAATCATTCTACTATAAAGACACATGCACACGTATGTTCATTGCAGCCCTTTGTACAATAGCAAAGACTTGGAACCAAGCCAAATGCCCATCAATGATAGACTGTACAAATAAAATGTGGTGCATATGCACCACGGAATACTACACAGCCATAAAAAATGATGAGTTCGTGTCCTTTGTAGGGTCTTGGATGAATCTGGAAACCATCATTCTCCGCAAACTGATCCAAGAACAGAAAGCCAAGCACCACAGGCTCTCACTTATAAGTGGTTGTTGAACAATGAGAACACATGGACTCACAGAGAGGAGCACAAAGACAGGGGACAGTTGGAGGGATAGGGGAGAGACAATGGGGGGTGGAGAGGAAGGGGAGTGTGGGGAGGAATAACATGGGGAGAAATGCCAGATATAGTATGCACCTAAACTAAAATAAACAAATTTTTTAAAAAAAGTGTTTATTCAAGTTGGCACTAGTTTATATCCATTTGTAAATTGCTCCCTACCACAACTGTTTTTGTCCTGTTTCCCCTGTTGTAGTCTGGGATTACAGGCAATCAGCCTCATGCCTGACTAACTTTTGTATTTTTAGTGGAGACAGCGTTGTATCTTGTTGGCCAGGTTAGTCTCAAACATCTGGCCTCAATTGATTTACCCACCTCAGCCTGCCAAAGTGCTTGGATTACAGGTGTGAGCAACTGCAAAGGCCTTAGTACAGTATTAGAATGAACTTTTAAAAATTATAACAAGTTCTGGTATACATGTGCAGAATATGCAAATTTGTGCCCTTATTATACAGGTGCCATGGTGATGTGCTGCACCCATCAACTTGTAATCTACATTAAATATTTCTCTTTATAACATTCTCCTTGCCCTCCATGCCCTGGCAGACCTCAGTGTGTGATGTTCTCCTGTCTGTGTTTGTGTGTTATTATCCAGCTCCCACTTATGAGTGAGAAGATGAAGTGTTTGGTTTGCTGTTTCGGTGTTAAATATGCTGTATTTCTTCATAAGCAACTAAATTTTATTTACTGACATGAGGAATGCATTTATTTATTTGTTTGTTTGTTTGTTAAAGATAGGGTTCACTTTGTCACCCAGGTTAGAATGCAACCACTGCCCTTTGGGTTCAAGCAATTACTCTGCCTTCTGAGTAGCACACACTATCACACCTGGATAATTTTTGTATTTTTAGTAGAGATGGATTTTCACCATGTTGGCCAGGCTTGTCTCCAGCCCACACCCCAAGATATCTGCCTGCCTTGGCCTCCCAAAGTGCTGGAATTACATCTGTGTGCCAGAGTGCCTGGCCTGGAATTTATTTTTGAAACATTTTTTCTCTTATTTTCTATTCGCTTTATACTTTTGCTCATTGTGTCATAATCATTTGTATAATTATTATAGCAGAAATTAATCCTACTCATATAACTTAACAATTTCTAATAATAGGAAGTACTCAAGTAGAATAATTTCCTTAAATAAAATCCAGTTAAAAACAAATATTGGTCTTCTTAGAGTAGACATAATAAATAACATATACTGTAGTAGAAATCCCTATTAGTAGCTACCTACTATGTCTGTTTAACAAAATTTTAGATACACTTTAGGTAGAATCATAAGGACAGTAAAAATTTTGTTCATATACATTTTAAAACAATGAACACTTAAAAACTGTAACTGAATAACCCCAGAACTCAGTCATGTATTCATTGCTTCATCAGACATTTTAGTTTATTTTGTAAGGTGTTTGTCATTTTTGTTGGATATGTCATCTTTGAGTACTTAACTCTAATTAAAGTACTTAAGGTAATTACATTATCAAAAAATATTTTGACCTCAATATATTTATACAAATTTATCTAACAATGTAAGAACAAAGCTTTAATTTTGCTTTATTTTTATTTTTTTTTATTTTTGACACAAGCTTATATAAACACATACACACAAAGACAATAGAAAATATATAAAACAATAATAAAGAAAGTTAAATTTTTAGTACAAAATATAAAGGAGACACAGACAATAATGCAGCAAAGAAAGAACTAAAAAACTATTCCACATAAAAAATAACAGCAAAATGACAAAATAAATTTATTCTTATTAGTAATCATGTCAAACATACATAAGTTTTATTTAATTATAAAAATTTAAAAAATGAGATTGGTAGAACAGAAGTAAAATGTCCTGTAATCTATCAAAGTGGTGTTTACAACAGACACACTTTAAATAGAAAGATATAAATAGACTATCGTGAAAGAATAAAAATCATTTAATGCAAATAGAAACAGACAGCAGGTTGGCTCCACTAATACCATTCCAATTGATTTTAAATCATGAGTCACAAGAGGCAAGTTTCAATATGGGAAATAAAAAAATGGCAATTACAACACACACTGCTGACAACTATCTCGCACATATATGAAACAATTTACTCTACAATAATACAAAAACCAACAGAGCTGGATTCATTTCAAATGTGTGGCAGAACACTTCCAGTCTTCCACTAAGCTGCTGGCAGTTATAACAAAGGCAGAACAATTTCTGGAAATGAGTACCACATTAGTAATATCTAAACTGTCATCTGTATATTTTTATGGAGATTAAAAAACTAGGAAAGTTGGTAAGAACAAAAAAAATCTTTTGTGCAATTTATTTGTATTTCTTTATATAGAGTTACTAAATACACACTCAAGAAATAATTTTCAAGCCAAACTACACCTTAAATCAGCATTAAGCAGTTATAGAAGAAATACCACTGTGTCCACTCCTGGTGATATAGATTTATAAATTTACATTTTTCAGGAAAAATAAATTAAGGCAGAAAAATAGGACCTGGATGGAGGAAACCTAATAGTAATTTGAAATGATTTCTTGGACTCGACCAAAGAAAAGCCTCACATCCAAAGAAAAACCAAAAACCTAACTAACAAAATGATCTGAGACTACTATGTTTGCAACCACCACCATTCTGTGTCACAGAAAATAAAGATTATCACTGATTGTGCCCTGCCCATTTACAATAACACTTGTCAAGTTTAGCCTTCATTTTCAAAAAGGAGTAACTTAATAACTTCACCTCAGCCTCTGATTGTTCCCCTCCCACAACCAATTAGAGATTTGCATGGGGTGTAATTCATGGCTTCACTTCATCCTCTAATTGGTCAACTTCTTCAGCCAATAATAGTAGTCATCTATTATTTTTTTATTAATGTAACATGTAAACCAAGTAACCAATGGGAAACCTTAACAAGGTATTCAATCCACTCCCTCCACCCCCCACTTTCCCCCATCCCCAAATTTGGAATGAATTTTTGAGCCACTTGCATGAGTCTGCTCTGACTCTGTGGAGAGTAATTTTATTTAAAAAAAATGTGTGTGTGTGTGTGTGTGTGTGTGTGTGTGTGTGTGTTTGCTCTTCTTTTTAATTGTTTTGTTGTGAATTTTGTCGAAGTTTTTGTCAAAAATCCTAAGCACATATTACCAGTAAGAATATCACCATAAGTACTGTGCAATCAAAAATTTTAGTCTATGTTTATTACCAATAAATAATATAGTGCTGGAACTATTCAGACAAAACAGCAAACAGAGTGTGAAGCAATTCCAGCATGTATGTGAGATTTGGCTCCATGATAAATCTAGCTTCACACTTAAATATATTCAAAAACAATTATCAAACTGTTGATGTTTTTAAAACTATTTTTAATTTACTTTAAGACTAAGAACATGAGCTGTAAAAAAATGATCATTAGACAAATGTCTGCAATCCTTTAAATAATATTTTGTTACCTAAACTTATTTAACCATTTTCTCTGCATGTGCATGAAGACAGACATGGAGAGAAGCAGTAAAATCACATGTGATTTAAACAGACCAGCCAATAAAGGCTAGGTTTTCCATTTAGATTTAAATTTTGCTTCCTTCTATGAGCAGTTATTTTATTTTAGGGCAAAAGATTTAGCATACAACATCCCTTCTCATATAAATGTATTAACATTTTAAAATATTTTTAACCAAAAATATAGCTTTATGTAAATAACTTAAATAACTTTTTCAAATGTTAGTTTTTTGTTACCCTGTTCCATAATAAATATTTTCAAATTTGTGACTCACACTGAGTTTTTTAAAATTACATGCAATTATTTTTTTTTCATGAATAACACGTTTTGGAAATTTATGTGCAAAATTATACAATAAAATACCAATAAAGATCAGGGGTAACTTCATTAAAAATCTCAATGTTACATGCATAATTTTTGTTTGTTTTTACCAAGGACTAAGAAAATTTACCTGAAAAGTTTAAATTAGTTGTATTTGTCAAAGAGGACACACAAATCGAAACCATTTTGTTCTGGCTGACTTTATAGCGTTATGGTCTTTAAAGAAAATATCGTAAGCCCCGAAAATCACTAAGCTAGAAAGAAAACTCACTGCAGAAACTGCTTAGGACAAACCTGTCTTCCATTCTATACAAATTGTCTCTCTGTTAACCAATATAAATTAAAGATTTATATTTCTTTCAAATGATTACCTCTTTTAGAAAAGCTATTCTGAAATTCAAATGAATGCAACTGTGTGTCTCTCACCTATCTGGGACCTAGAAGAACCCTTCCCATTTCAAGTGTTTCTGACTTTGCTTTAAGTCCTTTCACATCTCTGGGTTTAAATTGTGTACTTCTTTCATATGTTGATTAAAGTCTCATGGCTTTCTAAAATATGTAAAACAAAGATATGCCTCAACCACTTTGGTAACACGTTGTCAGGACATACTGAGACTGGGCCAAGGGTTCATGTCCTCAAATTTGAAAAAATAATCTTTCTAAATTAACGTAGATCTGCCTTAAATTTTGGGTGTTTACATTTTTGTAATACTGGGGGATTCTTAATTGAGTTGCATCTGTCCTGCGATAAATTTTTTATCAGTGCTTAGTGCCAGCATGAGTTAATTATATGGCTCAAACCAATAGGACAATTTGCTGAGGAGTGATATGTCTGGTCCAGATAACCCCTGACCTCTTGAAATTAAATCAAGATCTTAAGTTTATTTTGCTCTTCTACTTCTTCTATTTTTGTAGTTTCACTTGCTTCCAATATGAGGTAGAAAAGGTTTTCCATTTCCATTATGATTAAAGGCAGGCAGGCTTTTTATGAAAATTGTGCTTGACTCCAACATGAAAAGATAGAGATTTTGTTCATTTGTTTGCTTGGTCTGGTTTGTTTATAATTTTGTTTCTACCTCTAGAATAGTGAAAAGAAGTCTAAAGCCTGAGATCCATCACTATGTAAAAAATTTATTTGAGAGTCTGTCCTGCTAATTCTTCTTAAATATCTAAATTTAGCATTAATAACCAACAGGTGGTAATTTCTGCTTACACAAACAGCACTTATAAATAGTATAGTTTGTGTTTTTTATCACTTTGGTCAGGCTGGTCTTCAACTACTGACCTCAGGTAATCTTTCCACTTAAGCTCCAAAGTGCTGAAATCACAAGAGTGAACCACCTTGCCTGGACAGTTTAGCAGCATTTTATCTTAGGTTAAGTATGACAATACAGATTTAAACTTTTTTTTTTGAAATCAGCTTCACTGTTAAAAGTCAAATTCCAAAATATATTTGTGTGTGTTTGCATTCACGAATCCTTCAGGTTTTCATCTTTGTTTCTTTTGTTGTTGTTTTTCTTTCCTAAGACTACTTTTGAGCAAAATATTTTTTCTTTGTTAACTAAGTTCTGTTTTTAACTTATTCTTTGGCTGAAATAATTATTGCTACAGAGATTATTTTTGGTTTTTTATTTCAAGTAAGAATATAGTTTAGCCACTCAGCATTGTCTTTCTAAATAAACATTGATGTATTGTAAATATGTCTTCTCAATGATTACCAGGATTTTTTTCTCTGTCCCTTGTAAATTTTGCTATATAATTTTATTTGATTTGTTTTATTTAATATGTAAAAGCAAGGCTATTTAACAGCCCAAGGTTTGTTAAGCAAATTTTCAAGAATCTAATATTGTAACATAAGAAGTAAGAATAATTATGAATCTAATAAATGTACATTCTTTATAATTCCAAATACATTTTAAGTGATTACATATTGTGTATTCAATGTTTTACTACTAAAATATGTAAAGGGCTCTAGTTAACTGAGTTAAAAATGAAAGTGTTCAAGTCAAATACAATACCAAAATATTATCAAATGCATTTTCCATTTCATTTAGCAAAAGCAAATTCTTTAACAAAGAAGCTAGCATTAAAATTATTGGTACATAAATATTAAAAATATCTCAATTATTGCCAGAAGACATTTTGTTCTTATTAACTTAGACAGTCAATTTTATACTTACATTTGCTAAATGGTACAAGATGTTAAATTTTTGCATAGTCATTATAAAACATTAACCCAACCTAAAACCAAATGACATACATACTTTAAGTTCTGGGGTACATGTGCAGAATGTACAGATTTGGTACACAGGTATACATGTGTCATGGTGGTTTGCTGCATCCATCACTGTGTCATGTACAATAGTTATTTCTTCTAATGCTATCCCTCCCTCTATTCCCACCCTCTATTATCCCTCTGAAGACCCCCCCACAACCCAACAGTCCTCAGTGTGTGATGTTCCACTCTGTGTGTCAATGTGTTCTTATTCTTCAATACCAACTTATGAATCAGAACATGCAGTGTTTGGACTCCTGTTTTTGTGTCAGTTGTTGAGAATGATGTTTCCACCTTTATCTATGTCTCTGCAAAGGACATGAACTCATAGTACATGGCTTTGGGTAGTTTTGTGCACAGGCAGTAAAAAATTTGTTTTTGAACAGGACTGTTATCGTTTTTCTTTCAAAGGTAAAGTACAAACTAAGTAATTCTCAAAGTCCAGAAAGTAACAAGTACAGCCTGGAGGTTAAAATAAGAGAGCACACATTGAGTCATATATTTTTAACCATATCAATTATAATCTTGTAATGGTGGTTTTATAACTTTGAATTATGACTATCACAGTTTTCATAAATAATCTAATAATTTAAACACAAAAATTAGATAAAGTGTAATGGAATAAACACTTTTCTTTTTTTCTTTTTATTTTTTTATTGCATTTTAGGTTTTGGAGTACAAGTGAAGAACATGCAAGATTGTTGCATAGGTACACACATGGCAGTGTGATTTGCTGCCTTCCTCCCCATCAGCTATATCTGGCATTTCTCCCCATGCTATCTTTCCCCAAATCCCCATGCCCCTATTATCCCACACAGATCCCAGGGTGTGATGCTCCCCTCCCTGTGTCCGTGTGTTCTCATTGTTCAACACCCAGCTATGAGTGAGAACATGCGGTGTTTGATTTTCTGTTCTTGTGTCAGTTTATGGGAATGACGGTTTCCAAGTGCACCTGTTTCCCTACAAAGAACATGAACTCATCATATTTGATGGCTGCATAATTTTCATGTTGTATATGTGCCACATTGTGTCTGTGCAGTCTATCATTGGTAGGCATTTGGGTTGGTTCCAGGTCTTTGCTATTGTAAACAGTGCAGCAATAAACATTTGTTTGCATGTGTCCTTATAGTAGAATGATTTATATTCCTTTGGATATATTCTGAGTAGTGGGATTGCTGGGTCAAATGGAATTTCTATTCTTAGTTCCTTGAGGAATCATCACACTGTCTTCCATAATGGTTGAATTAATTTACACTCCCACCAACAGTGTAAAAGTGTTCCTATTTCTCCACATCCTCTCCAGCATCTGTTGTCTCCAGATTTTTTAATGATCGCCATTCTAACTGGCGTGAGATGGTATCTCAATGTAGTTTTGATGTGCATCTCTAATGACCAGAGATGATGAGCATTTTTTTCATATATTTTTTGGCCTCATGTATGTGTTCTTTTGTAAAGTAACTGTTCATATCCTTTGCCCACTTTTGAATGGGCTTGTTTGTTTTTCTTCTTGTAAATCTCTTTTAGTTCTTTGTAGATTTTTGGATATTAGCCCTTTGTCAGATGGGTAGATAGCAAAAATTTTTTCACGTTCTGTTGGTTGCTGATTCACTCTAATGATCGTTTCTTTTGCCATGCAGAAGCTGTGGAGTTTGATTAAGTCCAATTTGTCTATTTTGGCTTTTGTTGCCAATGCTTTTGGTGTTTTAGTCATGAAGTCCTTGCTTACACCTATGTCCTGAATGGTTTTGACTAGATTTCCTTCTAGGGTTTTATGGTGGTAGGCCTTATATTTAAGTATTTAATTCATCTGGAGTTCATTTTAGTGTAAGGTGTCAGGAAGGGGTCCAGTTTCTTCTTTCTGTACGTGGCTAGCTGGTTTATCCAACACCACTTATTAAACAGGGAATCTTTTACACATTGCTTGTTTTTATCAGGTCTGTCAAAGATCAGATGGTTGTAGATGTGTTGTGTTGCCTCCAAGACCTCTATTCTATTCCATTGATGTATATCTCTGTTTTGGTACCAGTACCATCCTGTTATGATTACTGTAGCCTCGTACTATAGTTTGAAATCCAGTAGGGTGATGCCTCCAGCTTTGTTCTTTTTGCTTAGAATTGACTTGGCTATGTGGGCTCTCTTTTGGTTCCATACGAACTTTAAGGTGGTTTTTTCCAGTTCTGTGAAGGAGGTCAGTGGTGGCTTGATTGAATCCATAAATTATTTTGGGCAGTATGACCATTTTCACAATATTGATTCTTCCTAACCATGAACATGGAATTTTTGCCCATCTGTTTGTGTCCTCTCTTATTTCCTTGAGCAGTGGTTTGTAGTTCTCCTTGAAGAGGCTTTTTACATTTTTTGTTAATTTTATTCCCAGACATTTTATTCTCTTTGTAGCAATTGTGAATTGCAGTTCATTCTTGATTTGGCTCTCTTTAAATCTATTATTGGTGTATAGGAATGCTTGTGATTTTTGCAAATGGATTTTGTATCCTGACAGTGTGCTGAAGTTTCTTATCAGTTTCAGGAGATTTTGGGCTGAAACAATGGGGTCTTCTAGACATACAATCATGTCGTCAGCAAATAGAGACAATTTGAATTCCTTCTTTCCTATTTGAATATACTTTATTTCTTTTTCTTGCCTGATTGCTCTGGCTAGAACTTCTAATACTATATTGAATAGGAGTGGTGAGAGAGGGCATCCTTGTCTAGTTTCAGATTTCAGAGGGAATGCTTCTAGTTTTTTCTCATTCTGTATGATATTGGCTACTGACTTGTTGTAAATAGCTTTTATTATTTTGAGATACGTTCCGTCAATACCTAGCTTATTGAGGGTTTTTAGCATAAATGGCTGTTGAATTTTGTCAAAGGCCTTCTTTGCATCAATTGAGGCAATCCTGAGGTTTTTGTCTTTGGTTCTGTTCATGTGGTGGGTTGTGTTTATAGACTTGTGTATGTTGAACAAGACTTGCATCCCTGGGATGAAGCCTACTTGATGATGGTGAATAAGCTTTTTGATATGCTGTTGCAATCTATTTCCCAGTATTTTATTGAAGATTTTTGCGTCTATGTTCATCATGGATATTGACCAGAAGTTTCCTTTTCTTTCTGACTCTCTGCCGGGTTTTGGTATCAGGATGATGTTGCTCTCATAAAATGATTTGGGAAGGATTCTATCTTTTTGGGTTGTTTGGAAAAGTTTCATAAGGTATGGTACCAGCTCCTCTTTGTATATCTGGTAGAATTTGGCTGTGAACCCATCTGGACCTGGACTTTTTTGAGGTGGTAGGCTATTAATTGCTGCCTCAACTCCAGACCTTGTTTTTGGTCTATTCATGGTTTCATCTTCCTCCTGGTTTAGTCTTGGGAGGAAGATGGCTGACAGTCCAGGAATTTATGGAAGCAAGTGTCCAGGAATTTATCCAATTCTTCCAGGTTTACTAGTTTATGTGTATAGAGTTGTTTGTAATAATCTCTGATAATGGTTTGTATTTCTGTGGAATCTGTAGTGATATCTCCTTTATTGTTTTTTATTGCATATATTTGATTATTCTCTCTTTTCTATTTTATTGATTTGGCTAGTGGTCTGTCTATTTTGTTGATCTTTTGGAAAAACTAGCTCCTGAATTTATTGATTTTTTGAGGAATTTTTGTGTCTCTACCTTCTTCAGTTCTACTCTGATCTTAGTTATTTCTTGCCTTCTGATAGGTTTTGAGTTTTTTGATCTTGCTCCTCTAGCTCTTTCAAAATTAGGTTGTCAATTTTCAACCTCTCCTTGCTTCTCATGTGGACATTTATTGCTATATATTTTCCTCGAGAGACTGCTTTAAATGTGTTCCAGAGATTCTGGTATGTTGTATCTTTGTTCTCATTGGTTTTGAAGAACATCTTTATTTCTGCCGTTGTTTCATTATTTATTGAGTCAGCATTTAAGAGCCAGTTGTTCCATGAAGTTTCCATGAAGGTGTGCAGTTTTGAGTTCGTTTCTGTATTCTGGGTTCTAACTTGATTGCACTGTGGTCGGAGAGACGTTTTGTTATGATTTCCATTCTTTTGCATTTGCTGAGGAGTAATTTAATTCCAATTATGTGGTCAGTTTTAAAGTAGGTGTAATTTGGTGCTGAGAAGAATGTATATTCTGTGGATTTGGGGTGGAGAGCTCTGTAAATATCTATTAGGTTTGCTTG